>NW_028263274.1:0-270000 GCF_982192425.1 Myodes glareolus
AAGTGTTGGAACAGACAGCTTCTCTTTCATAGAAACGCATTTGAGTTTCCTGTGAATGCTTGTAAGTAGCTTAAGAAACATTCAAAGGAAAGTGATTTTCTCTGAAACTACAGCATTTAGAAAGTGAAGCAACACTCCATTCACTTCGCACAGTGAATTGAAGTGTTGGAACAGACAGCATCTCTTTCAGAGAAATGCATGTGAGTTTCTTGTGAATGCTTGTAAGTAGCCAAAGGCACTTTCAAAGGAAAGTGATTTTCTCTGAAAGGACAGCATTTAGAAAGTGAAGCAACACTCCATTCACTTCGCACAGTGAATTGAAGTGTTGTTACATACTGCTTCTGTTTTAGAGAAGCGGTTGTGAGTTTTTTGTGAATGCTTGTAAGTAGCTTAAGGCACTTTCAAAGGAAAGTGATTTTCTCTGAAAGGACAGCATTTAGAAAGTGAAGCAACACTCCATTCACTTCGCACAGTGAATTGAAGTGTTGGAACAGACAGCTTCTCTTTCATAGAAACGCACTTGAGTTTCCTGTGAACGCTTGTAAGTAGCTTAAGGAACTTTCAAAGGAAAGTGATTTTCTCTGAAAGGACAGCATTTAGAAAGTGTAGCAACACTCCATTCACTTCGCACAGTGAATTGAAGTGTTGGAACAGGCAGCATCCCTTTCAGAGAAATGCATGTGAGTTTCTTGTGAATGCTTGTAAGTAGCCTAAGGCACTTTCAAAGGAAAGTGATTTTCTCTGAAAGGACAGCATTTAGAAAGTGAAGCAACACTCCATTCACTTCGCACAGTGAATTGAAGTGTTGTTACAGACTGCTTCTCTTTCAGAGTAATGCATGTGAATTTCTGTTGAATGCTTGTAAGTAGCTTAAGGCACTTTCAAATGAAGTGATTTTCTCTGAAAGGACAGCATTTAGAAAGTGAAGCAACACTCCATTTACTTCGCACAGTGAATTGAAGTGTTGGAACAGACAGCTTCTCTTTCAGAGAAATGCATGTGAGTTTCTTGTTAATGCTTGTAAGTAGTTTAAGGCACTTTCCAAGGAAAGTGATTTTCTCTGAAAGGACAGCATTTAGAAAGTGAAGCAACACTCCATTCACTTCGCACAGTGAATTGAAGTGTTGTAATAGACTGCTTCTCTTTCAGAGAAACGGATGTGAGTTTTTGTGAATCCTTGTAAGTTGCTTAAGGCACTTTCAAAGGAAAGTGATTTTCTCTGAAAGGACAGCATTTAGAAAGTGAAGCAACACTCCATTCACTTCGCACAGTGAATTGAAGTGTTGGAACAGACAGCTTCTCTTTCATAGAAACGCATTTGAGTTTCCTGTGAATGCTTGTAAGTAGCTTAAGGAACATTCAAAGGAAAGTGATTTTCTCTGAAACTACAGCATTTAGAAAGTGAAGCAACACTCCATTCACTTCGCACAGTGAATTGAAGTGTTGGAAAAGAGAGCATCTCTTTCAGAGAAATGCATGTGAGTTTCTTGTGAATGCTTGTAAGTAGCCTAAGGCACTTTCAAAGGAAAGTGATTTTCTCTGAAAGGACAGCATTTAGAAAGTGAAGCAACACTCCATTCACGTCGCACAGTGAACTGAAGTGTTGTAACAGACTGCTTCTGTTTTAGAGAAACGGATGTGAGTTTTTTGTGAATGCTTGTAAGTAGCTTAAGACACTTTCCATGGAAAGTGATTTTCTCTGAAAGGACAGCATTTAGAAAGTGAAGCAACACTCCATTCACTTCGCACAGTGAATTGAAGTGTTGAAACAGACAGCTTCTCTTTCAGAGAAATGCATGTGAGTTTCTTGTGAATGATTGAAAGTAGCTTAAAGAACTTTTAAAATAAATTAATTTTCTCTGAAAAGACAGCATTTAGAAAGTGAAGCAACACTCCATTCACTTCGCACAGTGAATTGAAGTGTTGTAATAGACTGCTTCTCTTTCAGAGAAACGGATGTGAGTTTTTTGTGAATGCTTGTAAGTTGCTTAAGGCACTTTCAAAGGAAAGTGATTTTCTCTGAAAGGACAGCATTTAGAAAGTGAAGCAACACTCCATTCACTTCGCACAGTGAATTGATGTGTTGGAAAGGACAGCTTCTCTTTCAGAGAAATGCATGTGAGTTTCTTGTGAATGCTTGTAAGTAGTTTAAGGCACTTTCCAAAGAAAGTGATTTTCTCTGAAAGGACAGCATTTAGAAAGTGAAGCAACACTCCATTCACTTCGCACAGTGAATTGAAGTGTTGGAACAGACAGCTTCTCATTCAGAGAAATGCATGTGAGTTTCTTGTGAATGATTGAAAGTAACTTAAGGAACTTTCATAATAAAGTGATTTTCTCTGAAAGGACAGCATTTAGAAAGTGAAGCAACACTCCATTCACTTCGCACATTGAATTGAAGTGTTGTAATAGACTGCTTCTCTTTCAGAGAAACGGATGTGTGTTTTTGTGAATCCTTGTAAGTTGCTTAAGGCACTTTCAAGGGATAGTGATTTTCTCTGAAAGGACAGCATTTAGAAAGTGAAGCAACACTCCATTCACTTCGCACAGTGAATTGAAGTGTTGGAACAGACTGCTTCTGTTTTAGAGAAACGGATGTGAGTTTTTTGTGAATGCTTGTAAGTAGCTTAAGGCACTTTCCAAGGAAAGTGATTTTCTCTTAAAGGACAGCATTTAGAAAGTGAAGCAACACTCCATTCACTTCGCACAGTGAATTGAAGTGTTGTTACAGACTGCTTCTGTTTTAGAGAAACGGTTTTGAGTTTTTTGTGAATGCTTGTAAGTAGCTTAAGGCACTTTCAAAGGAAAGTGATTTTCTCTGAAAGGACAGCATTTAGAAAGTGAAGCAACACTCCATTCACTTCGCACAGTGAATTGAAGTGTTGGAACAGACAGCATCTCTTTCAGAGAAATGCATGTGAGTTTCTTGTGAATGCTTGTAAGTAGCCTAAGGCACTTTCAAAGGAAAATGATTTTCTCTGAAAGGACAGCATTTAGAAAGTGAAGCAGCACTCCATTCACTTCGCACAGTGAACTGAAGTGTTGTAACAGACTGCTTCTGTTTTAGAGAAACGGATGTGAGTTTTTTGTGAATGCTTGTAAGTAGCTTAAGGCACTTTCCAAGGAAAGTGATTTTCTCTGAAAGGACAGCATTTAGAAAGTGAAGCAACACTCCATTCACTTCGCACAGTGAATTGAAGTGTTGGAACAGACAGCTTCTCTTTCAGAGAAATGCATGTGAGTTTCTTGTGAATGATTGAAAGTAGCTTAAAGAACTTTTAAAATAAATTTATTTTCTCTGAAAGGACAGCATTTAGAAAGTGAAGCAACACTCCATTCACTTCGCACAGTGAATTGAAGTGTTGTAATAGACTGCTTCTCTTTCAGAGAAACGGATGTGAGTTTTTTGTGAATGCTTGTAAGTTGCTTAAGGCGCTTTCAAAGGAAAGTGATTTTCTCTGAAAGGACAGCATTTAGAAAGTGAAGCAACACTCCATTCACTTCGCACAGTGAATTGATGTGTTGGAACAGACAGCTTCTCTCTCAGAGAAATGCATGTGAGTTTCTTGTGAATGCTTGTAAGTAGTTTAAGGCACTTTCCAAAGAAAGTGATTTTCTCTGAAAGGACAGCATTTAGAAAGTGAAGCAACACTCCATTCACTTCGCACAGTGAATTGAAATGTTGGAACAGACAGCTTCTCATTCAGAGAAATGCATGTGAGTTTCTTGTGAATGATTGAAAGTAACTTAAGGAACTTTCAAAATAAAACGATTTTCTCTGAGAGGACAGCATTTAGAAAGTGAAGCAACACTCCATTCACTTCGCACAGTGAATTGAAGTGTTGTAATAGACTGCTTCTCTTTCAGAGAAACGGATGTGAGTTTTTGTGAATCCTTGTAAGTTGCTTAAGGCACTTTCAAAGGAAAGTGATTTTCTCTGAAAGGACAGCATTTAGAAAGTGAAGCAACACTCCATTCACTTCGCACAGTGAATTGAAGTGTTGGAACAGACAGCTTCTCTTTCATAGAAAGGCATTTGAGTTTCCTGTGAATGCTTGTAAGTAGCTTAAGAAACATTCAAAGGAAAGTGATTTTCTCTGAAACTACAGCATTTAGAAAGTGAAGCAACACTCCATTCACTTCGCACAGTGAATTGAAGTGTTGGAACAGAAAGCATCTCTTTCAGAGAAATGCATGTGAGTTTCTTGTGAATGCTTGTAAGTAGCCAAATGCACTTTCAAAGGAAAGTGATTTTCTCTGAAAGGACAGCATTTAGAAAGTGAAGCAACACTCCATTCACTTCGCACAGTGAATTGAAGTGTTGTTACAGACTGCTTCTGTTTTAGAGAAACGGTTGTGAGTTTTTTGTGAATGCTTGTAAGTAGCTTAGGGCACTTTCAAAGGAAAGTGATTTTCTCTGAAAGGACAGCATTTAGAAAGTGAAGCAACACTCCATTCACTTCGCACAGTGAATTGAAGTGTTGGAACAGACAGCTTCTCTTTCATAGAAACGCACTTGAGTTTCCTGTGAATGCTTGTAAGTAGCTTAAGGAACTTTCAAAGGAAAGTGATTTTCTCTGAAAGGACAGCATTTAGAAAGTGAAGCAACACTCCATTCACTTCGCACAGTGAATTGAAGTGTTGGAACAGGCAGCATCCCTTTCAGAGAAATGCATGTGAGTTTCTTGTGAATGCTTGTAAGTAGCCTAAGGCACTTTCAAAGGAAAGTGATTTTCTCTGAAAGGACAGCATTTAGAAAGTGAAGCAACACTCCATTCACTTCGCACAGTGAATTGAAGTGTTGTTACAGACTGCTTCTCTTTCAGAGTAATGCATGTGAATTTCTGTTGAATGCTTGTAAGTAGCTTAAGGCACTTTCAAATGAAGTGATTTTCTCTGAAAGGACAGCATTTAGAAAGTGAAGCAACACTCCATTTACTTCGCACAGTGAATTGAAGTGTTGGAACAGACAGCTTCTCTTTCAGAGAAATGCATGTGAGTTTCTTGTTAATGCTTGTAAGTAGTTTAAGGCACTTTCCAAGGAAAGTGATTTTCTCTGAAAGGACAGCATTTAGAAAGTGAAGCAACACTCCATTCACTTCGCACAATGAATTGAAGTGTTGGAACAGAAAGCTTCTCATTCAGAGAAATGCATGTGAGTTTCTTGTGAATGATTGAAAGTAGCTTAAGGAACTTTCAAAATAAAGTGATTTTCTCTGAAAGGACAGCATTTAGAAAGTGAAGCAACACTCCATTCACTTCGCACAGTGAATTGAAGTGTTGTAATAGACTGCTTCTCTTTCAGAGAAACAGATGTGAGTGTTTGTGAATCCTTGTAAGTTGCTTAAGGCACTTTCAAAGGAAAGTGATTTTCTCTGAAAGGACAGCATTTAGAAAGTGAAGCAACACTCCATTCACTTCGCACAGTGAATTGAAGTGTTGTAATAGACTGCTTCTCTTTCAGAGAAACGGATGTGTGTTTTTGTGAATCCTTGTAAGTTGCTTAAGGCACTTTCAAGGGATAGTGATTTTCTCTGAAAGGACAGCATTTAGAAAGTGAAGCAACACTCCATTCACTTCGCACAGTGAATTGAAGTGTTGGAACAGACTGCTTCTGTTTTAGAGAAACGGATGTGAGTTTTTTGTGAATGCTTGTAAGTAGCTTAAGGCACTTTCCAAGGAAAGTGATTTTCTCTGAAAGGACAGCATTTAGAAAGTGAAGCAACACTCCATTCACTTCGCACAGTGAATTGAAGTGTTGTTACAGACTGCTTCTGTTTTAGAGAAACGGTTTTGAGTTTTTTGTGAATGCTTGTAAGTAGCTTAAGGCACTTTCAAAGGAAAGTGATTTTCTCTGAAAGGACAGCATTTAGAAAGTGAAGCAACACTCCATTCACTTCGCACAGTGAATTGAAGTGTTGGAACAGACAGCATCTCTTTCAGAGAAATGCATGTGAGTTTCTTGTGAATGCTTGTAAGTAGCCTAAGGCACTTTCAAAGGAAAATGATTTTCTCTGAAAGGACAGCATTTAGAAAGTGAAGCAGCACTCCATTCACTTCGCACAGTGAACTGAAGTGTTGTAACAGACTGCTTCTGTTTTAGAGAAACGGATGTGAGTTTTTTGTGAATGCTTGTAAGTAGCTTAAGGCACTTTCCAAGGAAAGTGATTTTCTCTGAAAGGACAGCATTTAGAAAGTGAAGCAACACTCCATTCACTTCGCACAGTGAATTGAAGTGTTGGAACAGACAGCTTCTCTTTCAGAGAAATGCATGTGAGTTTCTTGTGAATGATTGAAAGTAGCTTAAAGAACTTTTAAAATAAATTTATTTTCTCTGAAAGGACAGCATTTAGAAAGTGAAGCAACACTCCATTCACTTCGCACAGTGAATTGAAGTGTTGGAACAGACAGCTTCTCTTTCATAGAAAGGCATTTGAGTTTCCTGTGAATGCTTGTAAGTAGCTTAAGAAACATTCAAAGGAAAGTGATTTTCTCTGAAACTACAGCATTTAGAAAGTGAAGCAACACTCCATTCACTTCGCACAGTGAATTGAAGTGTTGGAACAGAAAGCATCTCTTTCAGAGAAATGCATGTGAGTTTCTTGTGAATGCTTGTAAGTAGCCAAAGGCACTTTCAAAGGAAAGTGATTTTCTCTGAAAGGACAGCATTTAGAAAGTGAAGCAACACTCCATTCACTTCGCACAGTGAATTGAAGTGTTGTTACAGACTGCTTCTGTTTTAGAGAAACGGTTGTGAGTTTTTTGTGAATGCTTGTAAGTAGCTTAAGGCACTTTCAAAGGAAAGTGATTTTCTCTGAAAGGACAGCATTTAGAAAGTGAAGCAACACTCCATTCACTTCGCACAGTGAATTGAAGTGTTGGAACAGACAGCTTCTCTTTCATAGAAACGCACTTGAGTTTCCTATGAATGCTTGTAAGTAGCTTAAGGAACTTTCAAAGGAAAGTGATTTTCTCTGAAAGGACAGCATTTAGAAAGTGAAGCAACACTCCATTCACTTCGCACAGTGAATTTAAGTGTTGGAACAGGCAGCATCCCTTTCAGAGAAATGCATGTGAGTTTCTTGTGAATGCTTGTAAGTAGCCTAAGGCACTTTCAAAGGAAAGTGATTTTCTCTGAAAGGACAGCATTTAGAAAGTGAAGCAACACTCCATTCACTTCGCACAGTGAATTGAAGTGTTGTTACAGACTGCTTCTCTTTCAGAGTAATGCATGTGAATTTCTGTTGAATGCTTGTAAGTAGCTTAAGGCACTTTCAAATGAAGTGATTTTCTCTGAAAGGACAGCATTTAGAAAGTGAAGCAACACTCCATTTACTTCGCACAGTGAATTGAAGTGTTGGAACAGACAGCTTCTCTTTCAGAGAAATGCATGTGAGTTTCTTGTTAATGCTTGTAAGTAGTTTAAGGCACTTTCCAAGGAAAGTGATTTTCTCTGAAAGGACAGCATTTAGAAAGTGAAGCAACACTCCATTCACTTCGCACAGTGAATTGAAGTGTTGGAACAGACAGCTTCTCTTTCATAGAAAGGCATTTGAGTTTCCTGTGAATGCTTGTAAGTAGCTTAAGAAACATTCAAAGGAAAGTGATTTTCTCTGAAACTACAGCATTTAGAAAGTGAAGCAACACTCCATTCACTTCGCACAGTGAATTGAAGTGTTGGAACAGACAGCATCTCTTTCAGAGAAATGCATGTGAGTTTCTTGTGAATGCTTGTAAGTAGCCAAAGGCACTTTCAAAGGAAAGTGATTTTCTCTGAAAGGACAGCATTTAGAAAGTGAAGCAACACTCCATTCACTTCGCACAGTGAATTGAAGTGTTGTTACAGACTGCTTCTGTTTTAGAGAAACGGTTGTGAGTTTTTTGTGAATGCTTGTAAGTAGCTTAAGGCACTTTCAAAGGAAAGTGATTTTCTCTGAAAGGACAGCATTTAGAAAGTGAAGCAACACTCCATTCACTTCGCACAGTGAATTGAAGTGTTGGAACAGACAGCTTCTCTTTCATAGAAACGCACTTGAGTTTCCTGTGAATGCTTGTAAGTAGCTTAAGGAACTTTCAAAGGAAAGTGATTTTCTCTGAAAGGACAGCATTTAGAAAGTGAAGCAACACTCCATTCACTTCGCACAGTGAATTGAAGTGTTGGAACAGGCAGCATCCCTTTCAGAGAAATGCATGTGAGTTTCTTGTGAATGCTTGTAAGTAGCCTAAGGCACTTTCAAAGGAAAGTGATTTTCTCTGAAAGGACAGCATTTAGAAAGTGAAGCAACACTCCATTCACTTCGCACAGTGAATTGAAGTGTTGTTACAGACTGCTTCTCTTTCAGAGTAATGCATGTGAATTTCTGTTGAATGCTTGTAAGTAGCTTAAGGCACTTTCAAATGAAGTGATTTTCTCTGAAAGGACAGCATTTAGAAAGTGAAGCAACACTCCATTCACTTCGCACAGTGAATTGAAGTGTTGGAACAGACAGCTTCTCATTCAGAGAAATGCATGTGAGTTTCTTGTGAATGATTGAAAGTAACTTAAGGAACTTTCATAATAAAGTGATTTTCTCTGAAAGGACAGCATTTAGAAAGTGAAGCAACACTCCATTCACTTCGCACAGTGAATTGAAGTATTGTAATAGACTGCTTCTCTTTCAGAGAAACGGATGTGTGTTTTTGTGAATCCTTGTAAGTTGCTTAAGGCACTTTCAAGGGATAGTGATTTTCTCTGAAAGGACAGCATTTAGAAAGTGAAGCAACACTCCATTCACTTCGCACAGTGAATTGAAGTGTTGGAACAGACTGCTTCTGTTTTAGAGAAACGGATGTGAGTTTTTTGTGAATGCTTGTAAGTAGCTTAAGGCACTTTCCAAGGAAAGTGATTTTCTCTGAAAGGACAGCATTTAGAAAGTGAAGCAACACTCCATTCACTTCGCACAGTGAATTGAAGTGTTGTTACAGACTGCTTCTGTTTTAGAGAAACGGTTTTGAGTTTTTTGTGAATGCTTGTAAGTAGCTTAAGGCACTTTCAAAGGAAAGTGATTTTCTCTGAAAGGACAGCATTTAGAAAGTGAAGCAACACTCCATTCACTTCGCACAGTGAATTGAAGTGTTGGAACAGACAGCTTCTCTTTCATAGAAACGCATTTGAGTTTCCTGTCAATGCTTGTAAGTAGCTCAAGGAACTTTCAAAGGAAAGTGATTTTCTCTGAAACTACAACATTTAGAAAGTGAAGGAACCCTCCATTCACTTCGCACAGTGAATTGAAGTGTTGTAATAGATTGCTTTTCATTCAGAGAAACGGATGTGAGTTTTTTGTGAATGCTTGTAAGTAGCTTAAGGCACTGTCAAAGGAAAGTGATTTTCTCTGAAAGGACAGCATTTAGAAAGTGAAGCAACACTCCATTCACTTCGCACAGTGAATTGAAGTGTTGGAACAGACAGATTGTCTTTCATAGAAACGCATTTGAGTTTCCTGTGAATGCTTGTAAGTAGCTTAAGGAACTTTCAAAGGAAAGTGATTTTCTCTGAAACTACAGCATTTAGAAAGTGAAGCAACACTCCGTTCACTTCGCACAGTGAATTGAAGTGTTGGAACAGACAGCTTCTAATTCAGAGAAATGCATGTGAGTTTCTTGTGAATGCTTGGAAGTAGCCTAAGGCACTTTCAAAGGAAAGTGATTTTCTCTGAAAGGACAGCATTTAGAAAGTGAAGCAACACTCCATTCACTTCGCACAGTGAATTGAAGTGTTGTAACAGACTGCTTCTGTTTTAGAGAAACGGATGTGAGTTTTTTGTGAATGCTTGTAAGTAGTTTAAGGCACTTTCCAAGGAAAGTGATTTTCTCTGAAAGGACAGCATTTAGAAAGTGAGGCAACACTCCATTCACTTCGCAGAGTGAATTGAAGTGTTGGAACAGAAAGCTTCTCATTCAGAGAAATGCATGTGAGTTTCTTGTGAATGATTGAAAGTAGCTTAAGGAACTTTCAAAATAAAGTGATTTTCTCTGAAGGACAGCATTTAGAAAGTGAAGCAACACTCCATTCACATCGCACAGTGAATTGAAGTGTTGTAATAGACTGCTTCTCTTTCAGAGAAACGGATGTGAGTTTTTGTGAATCCTTGTAAGTTGCTTAAGGCACTTTCAAAGGAAAGTGATTTTCTCTGAAAGGACAGCATTTAGAAAGTGAAGCAACACTCCATTCACTTCGCACAGTGAATTGAAGTGTTGGAACAGACAGCTTCTCTTTCATAGAAACGCATTTGAGTTTCCTGTGAATGCTTGTAAGTAGCTTAAGGAACATTCAAAGGAAAGTGATTTTCTCCGAAACTACAGCATTTAGAAAGTGAAGCAACACTCCATTCACTTCGCACAGTGAATTGAAGTGTTGGAACAGACAGCTTCTCTTTCAGAGAAATGCATGTGAGTTTCTTGTGAATGCTTGTAAGTAGTTTAAGGCACTTTCCAAAGAAAGTGATTTTCTCTGAAAGGACAGCATTTAGAAAGTGAAGCAACACTCCATTCACTTCGCACAGTGAATTGAAATGTTGGAACAGACAGCTTCTCTTTCAGAGAAATGCATGTGAGTTTCTTGTGAATGATTGAAAGTAACTTAAGGAACTTTCAAAGTAAAGTGATTTTCTCTGAAAGGACAGCATTTAGAAAGTGAAGCAACACTCCATTCACTTCGCACAGTGAATTGAAGTGTTGAAATAGACTGCTTCTCTTTCAGAGAAACGGATGTGAGTTTTTGTGAAATCTTGTAAGTTGCTTAAGGCACTTTCAAAGGAAAGTGATTTTCTCTGAAAGGACAGCATTTAGAAAGTGAAGCAACACTCCATTCACTTCGCACAGTGAATTGAAGTGTTGGAACAGACAGCTTCTCTTTCATAGAAACGCATTTGAGTTTCCTGTGAATGCTTGTAAGTAGCTTAAGAAACATTCAAAGGAAAGTGATTTTCTCTGAAACTACAGCATTTAGAAAGTGAAGCAACACTCCATTCACTTCGCACAGTGAATTGAAGTGTTGGAACAGACAGCATCTCTTTCAGAGAAATGCATGTGAGTTTCTTGTGAATGCTAGTAAGTAGCCAAAGGCACTTTCAAAGGAAAGTGACTTTCTCTGAAAGGACAGCATTTAGAAAGTGAAGCAACACTCCATTCACTTCGCACAGTGAATTGAAGTGTTGTTACAGACTGCTTCTGTTTTAGAGAAACGGTTGTGAGTTTTTTGTGAATGCTTGTAAGTAGCTTAAGGCACTTTCAAAGGAAAGTGATTTTCTCTGAAAGGACAGCATTTAGAAAGTGAAGCAACACTCCATTCACTTCGCACAGTGAATTGAAGTGTTGGAACAGACAGCTTCTCTTTCATAGAAACGCATTTGAGTTTCCTGTGAATGCTTGTAAGTAGCTTAAGGAACTTTCAAAGGAAAGTGATTTTCTCTGAAACTACAACATTTAGAAAGTGAAGGAACCCTCCATTCACTTCGCACAGTGAATTGAAGTGTTGTAATAGACTGCTTTTCATTCAGAGAAACGGATGTGAGTTTTTTGTGAATGCTTGTAAGTAGCTTAAGGCACTGTCAAAGGAAAGTGATTTTCTCTGAAAGGACAGCATTTAGAAAGTAAAGCAACACTCCATTCACTTCGCACAGTGAATTGAACTGTTGTAACAGACTGCTTCTGTTTTAGAGAAAGGGATGTGAGTTTTTTGTGAATGCTTGTAATTAGCTTAAGGCACTTTCCAAGGAAAGTGATTTTCTCTGAAAGGACAGCATTTAGAAAGTGAAGCAACACTCCATTTACATCGCACAGTGAATTGAAGTGTTGGAACACACAGCTTCTCTTTCAGAGAAATGCATGTGAGTTTCTTGTGAATGATTGAAAGTAGCTTAAAGGACTTTTAAAATAAATTTATTTTCTCTGAAATTACAGCATTTAGAAAGTGAAGCAACACTCCATTCACTTCGCACAATGAATTGAAGTGTTGGAACAGACAGCATCTCTTTCAGAGAAATGCATGTGAGTTTCTTGTGAATGCTTGTAAGTAGCCTAAGGCACTTTCAAAGGAAAGTGATTTTCTCTGAAAGGACAGCATTTAGAAAGTGAAGCAACACTCCATTCACTTCGCACAGTGAATTGAAGTGTTGTAACAGACTGCTTCTGTTTTAGAGAAACGAATGTGAGTTTTTTGTGAATGCTTGTAATTAGCTTAAGGCACTTTCCAAGGAAAGTGATTTTCTCTGAAAGGACAGCATTTAGAAAGTGAAGCAACACTCCATTCACTTCGCACAGTGAATTGAAGTGTTGGAACAGACAGCTTCTCTTTCAGAGAAATGCATGTGAGTTTCTTGTGAATGACTGAAAGTAGCTTAAAGAACTTTTAAAATAAATTTATTTTCTCTGAAAGGACAGCATTTAGAAAGTGAAGCAACACTCCATTCACTTCGCACAGTGAATTGAAGTGTTGTAATAGACTGCTTCTCTTTCAGAGAAACGGATGTGAGTTTTTTGTGAATGCTTGTAAGTTGCTTAAGGCACTTTCAAAGGAAAGTGATTTTCTCTGAAAGGACAGCATTTAGAAAGTGAAGCAACACTCCTTTCACTTCGCCCAGTGAATTGATGTGTTGGAACAGACAGCTTCTCTTTCAGAGAAATGCATGTGAGTTTCTTGTTAATGCTTGTAAGTAGTTTAAGGCACTTTCCAAAGAAAGTGATTTTCTCTGAAAGGACAGCATTTAGAAAGTGAAGCAACACTCCATTCACTTCGCACAGTGAATTGAAGTGTTGGAACAGACAGCTTCTCATTCAGAGAAATGCATGTGAGTTTCTTGTGAATGATTGAAAGTAACTTAAGGAACTTTCAAAATAAAGTGATTTTCTCTGAAAGGACAGCATTTAGAAAGTGAAGCAACACTCCATACACTTCACACAGTGAATTGAAGTGTTGGAACAGACTGCTTCTCTTTCAGAGAAATGCATGTGAGTTTCTTGTGAATGCTTTTAATCAGCTTAAGGCACTTTCAAAGAATGTGATTTTCTCTGAAAGTACAGAATTTAGAAAGTGAAGCAACCCTCCACTCACTTCACACAGTGAATTGAAGTGTTGGAACAGACTGCTTCTCTTTCAGAGAAACGCAAGTTAGTTTCATGTGAATGCTAGTAAGTAGCTTAAGGCAGTTTCAAAGGAAAGTGATTTTCTCTGATATTACATCATTTTGAAAGTGAAGCAACTCTCCAATCACTTCGCACAGTGAATTGAAGTGTTGGAACAGACTGCTTCTCTTTCAGAAAAATGATTGTGAGTTTCCCGTGAATGCTTGTAAGTAGCTTAAGGCACTTTCAAAGGAAAGTGATTTTCTCTGAAAGTACAGCATTTTGAAAGTGAAGCAAGACTCCATACACTTCACACAGTGAATTGAAGTGTTGGAACAGACTGCTTCTCTTTCAGAGAAATGCATGTGTGTTACTGGTGAATGCTTGTAAGTAGCTTAAGGCACTTTCAAAGGAAAGTGATTTTCTCTGAAAGTACAGCATTTAGAAAGTGAAGCAACACTCCATTCACTTTTCACAGTGAACTGAAGTGTTGGAACAGACTGCTTCTCTTTCAGAGAAACTCATGTGAGTTGCTGGTGAAAGCTTGTAAGTAGCTTAAGGCAGTTTCAAAGGAAAGTGATTTTCTCTGAAAGTACAGCATTTAGAAAGTGAAGCAACACTCCATTCACTTCGCACAGTGAATTGTAGTGTTGGAACAGACTGCTTCTCTTTCAGAGAAACTCATGTGAGTTGCTGGTGAATTCTTGTAAGTAGCTTAAGGCAGTTTCAAAGGAAAGTGATTTTCTCTGAAAGTACAGCATTTAGAAAGTGACGCAACACTCCATTCACTTCACACAGTGAATTGAAGTGTTGTAACAGACTGCTTCTCTTACAGAGAAATGCATGTGAGTTTCTTGTAAATGCTTATATTTATCTTAAGGCACATACAAAGAAAGTGATTTTCTCTGAAAGTACAGCATTTAGAAAGTGAAGCAACACTCCATTCACTTCGCACAGTGAATTGAAGTGTTGGAACAGACTGCTTCTCTTTCAGAGAAACTCATGTGAGTTGCTGGTGAATGCTTGTAAGTAGCTTAAGGCAGTTTCAAAGGAAAGTGATTTTCTCTGAAAGAACTGCATTTTGAAAGTGAAGCAACACTCCATTCACTTCGAACAGTGAATTGAAGTGTTGGAACAGACTGCTTCTCTTTCAGAGAAATGCCTGTGAATTGCTGGTGAATGCTTGTAAGTAGCTTAAGGCAGTTTCAAAGGACAGTGATTTTCTCTGAAAGTACAGCATTTAGAAAGTGAAGCAACACTCCATTCAATTCGCACAGTGAATTCAAGTGTTCGAACAGACTGCTTCTCTTTCAGAGTAATGCATGAGAGTTGTTTTTGAATGCTTGTAAGTAGCTTAAGGCACTTTCAAAGAAGAGTGTTTTTCTCTGAAAGTACATCATTTAGAAACTGAAACAACAACACATTCACTTCACACAGTGAATTGAAGTGTTGGAACAGACTGCTTCTCTTTCAGAGAAACTCATGTGACTTGCTGGTGAAGGCTTGTAAGTAGCTTAAGGCAGTTTCAAAGGAAAGTGATTTTCTCTGAAAGTACAGCATTTAGAAAGTGACGCAACACTCCATTCATTTCACACAGTGAATTCAAGTGTTGGAACAGACTGCTTCTCTTTCAGAGAAACTCATGTGTGTTGCTGGTGAATGCTTGTAAGTAGCTTAAGGCAGTTTCAAAGGAAAGTGATTTTCTCTGAAAGTAGAGCATTTAGAAAGTGAAGCAGCAACACATTCACTTCGCACAGTGAATTGAAGTGTTGGAACAGACTGCTTCTCTTTCACAGAAACGCATTTGAGTTTCTTGTGAATGCTTGTAAGTAGCTTAAGGCAGGATCAAAGGAAAGTGATTTTCTCTGAAAGTACAGCATTTAGAAAGTGAAACAACAACACATTCACTTCGCACAGTGAATTGAAGTGTTGGAACAGACTGCTTCTCTTTCAGAGAAACTCATGTAAGTTGCTGGTGAATGCTTGTAAGTAGCTTAAGGCAGTTTCAAAGGAAAGTTTTTTTCTGTGAAAGTGCAGCATTTAGAAAGTGAAACAACACTCCACTCACTTTGCACAGTGAAATGAAATGTTGGAACAGACTGCTAATCTGTCAGAGAAACTCATGTGAGTTGCTGGTGAATGCTTGTAAGTAGCTTAAGGCACTTTCAAAGGAAAGTGATTTTCTCTGAATGTACAGCATTTAGAAAGTGAAGCAACCCTCCATTCACTTCGCACAGTGAATTGAAGTGTTGGAACAGACTGCTTCTCTTTCAGAGAAACTCATGTGAGTTGCTGGTGAATGCTTGTAAGTAGCTTAAGGTACTTTGAAAGGAAAATGATTTTCTCTGAAATTACAGTATTTAGAAAGTGACGCAACACTCCATTCACTTCGCACAGTGAATTGAAGAGTTAGAACAGACTGCTTCTCTTTCAGAGAAACTCATGTGAGTTGCTGGTGAATTCTTGCAAGTAGCTTAAGGCACTTTCAAAGGAAAGTGATTTTCTCTGAAAGTACAGCCTTTAGAAAGTGAAGCTACACTCCATTCACTTCGCACAGTGAATTGAAGTGTTGGAACAGACGGCTAATCTTTCATAGAAACTCATGTGAGTTGCTGGTGAATGCTTGTAAGTAGCTTAAGGCACTTTCAAAGGAAAGAGATTTTCTTTGAATGTACTGCATTTTGAAAGTGAAGCAACACTCCATTTACTTCGAACAGTGAATTGAAGTGTTGGAACAGACTACTTCTCTTTCAGAGAAATGCATGTGAGTTTCTTGTGAATGCTTATATTTATCTTAAGGCACTTTCAAAGAAAGTGATTTTCTCTGAAAATACAGCATTTATAAAGTGAAACAACACTCCATTCACTTCGCCCTGTGAATTGAAGTGTTGGAACAGACTGCTTCTCTTTCAGAGAAATGCATGTGAGTTGCTGTTGAATGCTTGTAAGTAGCTTAAGGCACTTTCAAAGGAAAGTGATTTTCTCTGAAAGGACAGCATTTAGAAAGTGAAGCAACACTCCATTCACTTCGCACAGTGAATTGAAGTGTTGGAACAGACTGCTTCTCTTTCAGAGAAATGCATGTGAGTTGCTGTTGAATGCTTGTAAGTAGCTTAAGGCAGTTTCAAAGGAAAGTGATTTTCTCTGAAAGTACTGCATTTTAAAAGAGAAGCAACACTCCATTCACTTTGAACAGTGAATTGAAGTGTTGGAACAGACTGCTTCTCTTTCAGAGAAATACATGTGAATTGCTGGTGAATGCTTGTAAGTAGCTTAAGGCAGTTTCAAAGGACAGTGATTTTCTCTGAAAGTACAGCATTTAGAAAGTGTAGCAACACTCCATTCAATTCGCACAGTGAAATCAAGGGTTGGAACAGACTGCTTCTCTTTCAGAGTAATGCATGAGAGTTGTTGGTGAATGCTTGTAAGTAGCTTAAGGCACTTTCAAAGGAAAGTGTTTTTCTCTAAAAGTACAGCCTTTAGAAAGTGAAGCAACACTCCATTCACTTCGCACAGTGAATTGAAGTGTTGGAACAGACTGCTTCTCTTTCAGAGAAACTCATGTGAGTTGCTGGTGAATGCTTGTAAGTAGCTTAAGGTACTTTGAAAGGAAAGTGATTTTCTCTGAAAGTACAGCATTTAGAAAGTGACGTAACACTCCATTCATTCGCACAGTGAATTGAAGAGTTGGAACAGACTGCTTCTCTTTCAGAGAAACTCATGTGAGTTGCTGGTGAATGCTTGTAAGTAGTTTAAGGCAGTTTCAAAGGAAAGTGATTTTCTCTGAAAGTACAGCATTTTGAAAGTGGAGCAACACTCCATTCACTTAGCACAGTGAATTGAAGTGGTGGAACAGACTGCTTCTCTTTCAGAGAAACTCATGTGAGTTGCTGGTGAATGCTTGTAAGTAGCTTAATTCACTTTCAAAGGAAAGTGATTTTCTCTGAAAGTACAGCATTTAGAAAGTGAAGCAACATTCCATTCACTTTGCACAGTGAATTGAAGTGTTGGAACAGACTGCTTCTCTTTCAGAGAAACTCATGTGAGTTGCTGGTGAACGCTTGTAAGTAGCTTAAGGCAGTTTCAAAGGAAAGTGATTTTCTCTAAAAGTACAGCTTTTAGAAAGTGAAGCAACACTCCATTCACTTCGCACAGTGAATTGAAGAGTTGGAACAGACTGCTTCTCTTTCAGAGAAACTCATGTGAGTTGCTGGTGAATGCTTGTAAGTAGCTTAAGGCAGTTTCAGATTAAAGTGATTTTCTCTGAAAGTACAGCATTTAGAAAGTGAAGTAACACTCCATTCACTTCGCACAGTGAAGTGAGGTGTTGGAACAGACTGCTTCTCTTTCAGAGAAATGCCTGTGAATTGCTGGTGAATGCTTGTAAGTAGCTTAAGGCAGTTTCAAAGGACAGTGATTTTCTCTGAAAGTACAGCATTTAGAAAGTGAAGCAACACTCCATTCAATTCGCACAGTGAATTCAAGTGTTGGAACAGACTGCTTCTCTTTCAGAGTAATGCATGAGAGTTGTTGGTGAATGCTTGTAAGTAGCTTAAGGCACTTTCAAAGAAGAGTGTTTTTCTCTGAAAGTACATCATTTAGAAACTGAAACAACAACACATTCACTTCGCACAGTGAATTGAAGTGTTGGAACACACTGCTTCTCTTTCAGAGAAACTCATGTGACTTGCTGGTGAAGGCTTGTATGTAGCTTAAGGCAGTTTCAAAGGAAAGTGATTTTCTCTGAAAGTACAGCATTTAGAAAGTGACGCAACACTCCATTCACTTCACACAGTGAATTCAAGTGTTGGAACAGACTGCTTCTCTTTCAGAGAAATTCATGTGTGTTGCTGGTGAATGCTTGTAAGTAGCTTAAGGCAGTTTCAAAGGAAAGTGATTTTCTCTGAAAGTAGAGCATTTAGAAAGTGAAGCAACAACACATTCACTTCGCACAGTGAATTGAAGTGTTGGAACAGACTGCTTCTCTTTCACAGAAACGCATTTGAGTTTCTTGTGAATGCCTGTAAGTAGCTTAAGGCAGTATCAAAGGAAAGTGATTTTCTCTGAAAGTACAGCATTTAGAAAGTGAAACAACAACACATTCACTTCGCACAGTGAATTGAAGTGTTGGAACAGACTACTTCTCTTTCAGAGAAACTCATGTGAGTTGCTGGTGAATGCTTGTAAGTAGCTTAAGGCAGTTTCAAAGGAAAGTTTTTTTCTGTGAAAGTGCAGCATTTAGAAAGTGAAGCAACACTCCACTCACTTTGCACAGTGAAATGAAGTGTTGGAACAGACTGCTAATCTTTCAGAGAAACTCATGTGAGTTGCTGGTGAATGCTTGTAAGTAGCTTAAGGCACTTTCAAAGGAAAGTGATTTTCTCTGAAAGTACAGCATTTAGAAAGTGAAGCAACCCTCCATTCACTTCGCACAGTGAATTGAAGTGTTGGAACAGACTGCTTCTCTTTCAGAGAAACTCATGTGAGTTGCTGGTGAATGCTTGTAAGTAGCTTAAGGTACTTTGAAAGGAAAGTGATTTACTCTGAAATTACAGCATTTAGAAAGTGACGCAACACTCCATTCACTTCGCACAGTGAATTGAAGAGTTGGAACAGACTGCTTCTCTTTCAGAGAAACTCATGTGATTTGCTGGTGAATGCTTGTAAGCAGTTTAAGGCAGTTTCAAAGGGAAGTGATTTTCTCTGAAAGTACAGCATTTTGAAAGTGGAGCAACACTCCATTCACTTTGCACAGTGAATTGAAGTGTTGGATCAGACTGCTTCTCTTTCAGAGAAACTCATGTGAGTTGCTGGTGAATGCTGTAAGTAGCTTAAGGCACTTTCAAAGGAAAGTGATTTTCTCTGAAAGTACAACATTTAGAAAGTGAAGCAACACTCCATTCACTTTGCACAGTGAATTGAAGTGTTGGAACAGACTGCTTCTCTTTCAGAGAAACTCATGTGAGTTGCTGGTGAACGCTTGTAAGTAGCTTAAGGCAGTTTCAAAGGAAAGTGATTTTCTCTAAAAGTACAGCCTTTAGAAAGTGAAGCAACACTCCATTCACTTCGCACAGTGAATTGAAGAGTTGGAACAGACTGCTTCTCTTTCAGAGAAACTCATGTGAGTTGCTGGTGAATGCTTGTAAGTAGCTTAAGGTACTTTGAAAGGAAAATGATTTTCTCTGAAATTACAGCATTTAGAAAGTGACGCAACACTCCATTCACTTCGCACAGTGAATTGAAGAGTTGGAACCGACTGCTTCTCTTTCAGAGAAACTCATGTGAGTTGCTGGTGAATGCTTGTAAGTAGCTTAAGGCACTTTCAAAGGAAAGTGATTTTCTCTGAAAGTACAGCATTTAGAAAGTGAAGCAACACTCCATTCACTTTGCACAGTGAATTGAAGTGTTGGAACAGACGGCTAATCTTTCATAGAAACTCATGTGAGTTGCTGGTGAATGCTTGTAAGTAGCTTAAGGCACTTTCAAAGGAAAGTGATTTTCTCTGAATGTACTGCATTTTGAAAGTGAAGCAACACTCCATTTACTTCGAACAGTGAATTGAAGTGTTGGAACAGACTGCTTCTCTTTCAGAGAAATGCATGTGAGTTTCTTGTGAATGCTTATATTTATCTTTAGGCACTTTCAAAGAAAGTGATTTTCTCTGAAAGTACAGCATTTATAAAGTGAAACAACACTCCATTCACTTCGCCCTGTGAATTGAAGTGTTGGAACAGACTGCTTCTATTTCAGAAAAATGCATGTGAGTTGCTGTTGAATGCTTGTAAGTAGCTTAAGGCACTTTCAAAGGAAAGTGATTTTCTCTGAAAGGACAGCATTTAGAAAGTGAAGCAACACTCCATTCACTTCGCACAGTGAATTGAAGTGTTGGAACAGACTGCTTCTCTTTCAGAGAAATGCATGTGAGTTGCTGTTGAATGCTTGTAAGTAGCTTAAGGCAGTTTCAAAGGAAAGTGATTTTCTCTGAAAGTACTGCATTTTGAAAGAGAAGCAACACTCCATTCACCTTGAACAGTGAATTGAAGAGTTGGAACAGACTGCTACTCTTTCAGAGAAATGCATGTGAATTGCTGGTGAATGCTTGTAAGTGGCTTAAGGCAGTTTCAAAGGACAGTGATTTTCTCTGAAAGTACAGCATTTAGAAAGTGAAGCAACACTCCATTCAATTCGCACAGTGAAATCAAGGGTTGGAACAGACTGCTTCTCTTTCAGAGAAACTCATGTGAGTTGCTGGTGAATGCTTGTCAGTAGCTTAAGGCACTTTCAAAGGAAAGTGTTTTTCTCTGAGTGTACAGCATTTAGAAAGTGAAGCAACCCTCCATTCACTTCGCACAGTGAAGTGAAGTGTTGGAACAGACTGCTTCTCTTTCAGAGAAACTCATGTGAGTTGCTGGTGAATGCTTGTAAGTAGCTTAAGGTACTTTGAAAGGAAAGTGATTTTCTCTGAAAGTACAGCATTTAGAAAGTGACGCAACACTCCATTCATTCGCACAGTGAATTGAAGAGTTGTAACAGACTGCTTCTCTTTAAGAGAAACTCATGTGAGTTGCTAGTGAATGCTTGTAAGTAGTTTAAGGCAGTTTCAAAGGAAAGTGATTTTCTCTGAAAGTACAGCATTTTGAAAGTGGAGCAACACTCCATTCACATTGCACAGTGAATTGAAGTGTTGGAACAGACTGCTTCTCTTTCAGAGAAACTCATGTGAGTTGCTGGTGAATGCTTGTAAGTAGCTTAAGGCACTTTCAAAGGAAAGTGATTTTCTCTGAAAGTACAGCATTTAGAAAGTGAAGCAACACTCCATTCACTTTGCACAGTGAATTGAAGTGTTGGAACAGACTGCTTCTCTTTCAGAGAAACTCATGTGACTTGCTGGTGAACGCTTGTAAGTAGCTTAAGGCAGTTTCAAAGGAAAGTGATTTTCTCTAAAAGTACAGCCTTTAGAAAGTGAAGCAACACTCCATTCACTTCGCACAGTGAATTGAAGAGTTGGAACAGACTGCTTCTCTTTCAGAGAAACTCATGTGAGTTGCTGGTGAATGCTTGTAAGTAGCTTAAGGCAGTTTCAGTTTAAAGTGATATTCTCTGAAAGTACAGCATTTAGAAAGTGAAGTAACACTCCATTCACTTCGCACAGTGAAGTGAGGTGTTGGAACAGACTGCTTCTCTTTCAGAGAAATGCATGTGAGTTTCTTGTGAATGCTTGTAAGTAGCTTAAGGCAGTATCAAAGGAAAGTGATTTTCTCTGAAAGTACTGCATTTAGAAAGTGAAACAACAACACATTCACTTCTCACAGTGAATTGAAGTGTTGGAACAGACTGCTTTCTTTCAGAGAAACTCATGTGAGTTGCGTGTGAATGCTTGTAAGTAGCTAAGACACTTTCAAAGGAAAGTGATTTTCTCTGAAAGTACAGCATTTAGAAAGTGAAGCAACACTCCATTCACTTCGCACAGTGAATTGAAGCTTAGAACAGACTGCTTCTCTTTCAGAGAAACGCATGTGAATTGCTGGTGAATGCTTGTAAGTAGCTTAAGGCAGTTTCAAAGGAAAGTTTTTTTCCGTGAAAGTGCAGCATTTAGAAAGTGAAGCAACACTCCACTCACTTTGCACAGTGAATTGAAGTGTTGGAACGGACTGCTAATCTTTCAGAGAAACTCATGTGAGTTGCTGGTGAATGCTTGTAAGTAGCTTAAGGCACTTTCAAAGGAAAGTGATTTTTCTCTGAAAGTACAGCATTTAGAAAGTGAAGCAACCCTCCATTCACTTCGCACAGTGAATTGAAGTGTTGGAACAGACTGCTTCTCTTTCATAGAAACTCATGTGAGTTGCTGGTGAATGCTAGTAAGTAGCTTAAGGTACTTTGAAAGGAAAGTGATTTTCTCTGAAAGTACAGCATTTAGAAAGTGAAGCAACACTCCATTCACTTCGCACAGTGAATTGAAATGTTGGAACAGACTGCTTCTCTTTCAGAGAAATGCATGTGAGTTTCTTGTGAATGCTTATATTTATCTTAAGGTACTTTCAAAGAAAGTGATTTTCTCTGAAAGGACAGCATTTAGAAAGTGAAGCAACACTCCATTCACTTCGCCCTGTGAATTGAAGTTTGGAACAGACTGCTTCTCTTTAGAGAAATGCATGTGAATTGCTGGTGAATGCTTGTAAGTAGCTTAAGGCAGTTTCAAAGGACAGTGATTTTCTCTGAAAGTACAGCATTTAGAAAGTGAAGCAACACTCCATTCACTTCGCACAGTGAATTCAAGTGTAGGAACAGACTGCTTCTCTTTCAGAGAAATGCATGAGAGTTGTTGGTGAATGCTTGTAAGTAGCTTAAGGTACTTTCAAAGAAGAGTGATTTTCTCTGAAAGTACAGCATTTAGAAATTGAAACAACAACACATTCACTTCGCACAGTGAATTGAAGTGTTGGAACAGACTGCTTCTCTTTCAGAGAAACTCATGTGAGTTGCTGGTGAATGCTTGTAAGTAGCTTAAGGCAGTTTCAAAGGAAAGTTTTTTTCTGTGAAAGTGCAGCATTTAGAAAGTGAAGCAACCCTCCATTCACTTTGCACAGTGAATTGAAGTGTTGGAACAGACTGCTAACCTTTCAGAGAAACTCATGTGAGTTGCTTGTGAATGCTTGTCAGTAGCTTAAGGCAGTTTCAAAGGAAAGTGATTTTCTCTGAATGTACTGCATTTTGAAAGTGAAGCAACACTCCATTTACTTCGAACAGTGAATTGAAGTGTTGGAACAGACTGCTTCTCTTTCAGAGAAATGCATGTGAGTTTCTTGTGAATGCTTATATTTATCTTAAGGCACTTTCAAAGAAAGTGATTTACTCTGAAAGTACAGCATTTATAAAGTGAAGCAACACTCCATTCACTTCGACCTGTGAATTGAAGTGTTGGAACAGACTACTTCTCTTTCAGAGAAATGCATGTGAGTTGCTGTTGAATGCTTGTAAGTAGCTTAAGGCACTTTCAAAGGAAAGTGATTTTCTCTGAAAGGACAGCATTTAGAAAGTGAAGCAACACTCCATTCACTTCGCACAGTGAATTGTAGTGTTGGAACAGACTGCTTCTCTTTCAGAGAAATGCATGTGAGTTGCTGTTGAATGCTTTTAAGTAGCTTAAGGCAGTTTCAAAGGAAAGTGATTTTCTCTGAAAGTACTGCATTTTGAAAGAGAAGCAACACTCCATTCACTTTGAACAGTGAATTGAAGTGTTGGAACAGACTGCTTCTCTTTCAGAGAAATGCATGTGAATTGCTGGTGAATGCTTGTAAGTAGCTTAAGGCAGTTTCAAAGGACAGTGATTTTCTCTGAAAGTACAGCATTTAGAAAGTGAAGCAACACTCCATTCAATTCGCACAGTGAAATCAAGGGTTGGAACAGACTGCTTCTCTTTCAGAGTATTGCATGAGAGTTGTTGGTGAATGCTTGTAAGTAGCTTAAGGCACTTTCAAAGGACAGAGATTTTCTCTGAAAGTACAGCATTTTGAAAGTGAAGCAACCCTCCATTCACTTCGCACAGTGAAGTGAAGTGTTGGAACAGACTGCTTCTCTTTCAGAGAAACTCATGTGAGTTGCTGGTGAATGCCTGTAAGTAGCTTAAGGTACTTTGAAAGGAAAGTGATTTTCTCTGAAAGTACAGCATTTAGAAAGTGACGCAACACTCCATTCACTTTGCACAGTGAATTGAAGTGTTGGAACAGACTGCTTCTCTTTCAGAGAAACTCATGTGAGTTGCTGGTGAACGCTTGTAAGTAGCTTAAGGCAGTTTCAAAGGAAAGTGATTTTCTCTAAAAGTACAGCCTTTAGAAAGTGAAGCAACACTCCATTCACTTCGCACAGTGAATTGAAGAGTTGGAACAGACTGCTTCTCTTTCAGAGAAACTCATGTGAGTTGCTGGTGAATGCTTGTAAGTAGCTTAAGGCAGTTTCAGAGGAAAGTGATTTTCTCTGAAAGTACAGCATTTAGAAAGTGAAGTAACACTCCATTCACTTCGCACAGTGAAGTGAGGTGTTGGAACAGACTGCTTCTCTTTCAGAGAAACGCATGTGAGTTTCTTGTGAATGCTTGTAAGTAGCTTAAGGCAGTATCAAAGGAAAGTGATTTTCTCTGAAAGTACTGCATTTAGAAAGTGAAACAACAACACATTCACTTCTCACAGTGAATTGAAGTGTTGGAACAGACTGCTTTCTTTCAGTGAAACTCATGTGAGTTGCTGGTGAATGCTTGTAAGTAACTAAGGAACTTTCAAAGGATAGTGATTTTCTCTGAAAGTACAGCATTTAGAAAGTGAAGCAACACTCCATTCACTTCGCACAGTGAATTCAAGTGTTGGAACAGACTGCTTCTCTTTCATAGAAATGCATGAGAGTTGTTGGTGAATACTTGTAAGTAGCATGAGGCACTTTCAAAGAAGAGTGATTTTCTCTGAAAGTACAGCATTTAGAAAGTGAAACAAAAACACATTCACTTCGCACAGTGAATTGAAGTGTTGGAGCAGACTGCTTCTCTTTTGGAGAAACTCATGTGAGTTGCTGGTGAATGCTTGTAAGTAGCTTAAGTGAGTTTCAAAGGAAAGTGATTTTCTCTGAAAGTACAGCATTTAGAAAGTGACGCAACCCTCCATTCACTTCTCATAGTGAATTGAAGTGTTGGAACAGACTGCTACTCTTTCAGAGAAACGCATGTGAGTTTCTTGTGAATGCTTGTAAGTAGCTTAAGGCAGTATCAAAGAAAGTGATTTTCTCTGAAAGTACAGCATTTAGAAAGTGAAACAACAACACATTCACTTTGAACAGTGAATTGAAGTGTTGGAACAGACTGCTTCTCTTTCAGAGAAACTCATGTGAGTTGCTGGTGAATGCTTGTAAGTAGCTTAAGGCAGTTTCAAAGGAAAGTTTTTTTCCTTGAAAGTGCAGCATTTAGAAAGTGAAGCAACACTCCATTCACTTTGCACAGTGAATTGAAGTATTGGAACAGACTGCTAATCTTTCAGAGAAACTCATGTGAGTTGCTGGTGAATGCTTGTAAGTAGCTTAAGGCACTTTCAAAGGAAAGTGATTTTCTCTGATAGTACAGCATTTAGAAAGTGAAGCAACCCTCCATTCACTTCGCATATTGAACTGAAGTGTTGGAACAGACTGCTTCTCTTTCAGAGAAATGCATGTGAGTTTCTTGTGAATGCTTATATTTATCTTAAGGCACGTTCAAAGGAAGTGATTTTCTCTGAAAGTACAGCATTTAGAAAGTGAAGCAACACTCCATTCACTTCGAACAGTGAATTGAAGTGTTGGAACAGACTGCTTCTCTTTCAGAGAAATGCCTGTGAATTGCTGGTGAATGCTTGTAAGTAGCTTAAGGCAGTTTCAAAGGACAGTGATTTTCTCTGAAAGTACAGCATTTAGAAAGTGAAGCAACACTCCATTCACTTCGCACAGTGAATTGAAGTGTTGGAATAGACTGCTTCTCTTTCAGAGTAATGCATGAGAGTTGTTGGTGAATGCTTGTAAGTAGCTTAAGGCGCTTTCAAAGAAGAGTGATTTTCTCTGAAAGTACAGCATTTAGAAAGTGAAACAACAACAGATTCACTTCGCATAGTGAATTGAAGTGTTGGAACAGCCTGCTTCTCTTTCAGAAAAACTCATGTGAGTTGCTGGTGAATGCTTTTAAGTAGCTTAAGGCACTTTCAAAAAAAAGTGATTTTCTCTGAAAGTACAGCATTTAGAAAGTGAAGAAACACTCCATTCACTTCGAACAGTGAATTGAAGTGTTGGAACAGACTGCTTCTCTTTCAGAGAAATGTATGTGAGTTGCTGGGGAATGCTTGTAAGTAGCTTAAGGCATTTTCAAATTAAAGTGATTTTCTCTGAAAGTACAGCATTTAGAAAGTGAAAGAACAAGACATTCACTTCGCACAGTGAATTGAAGTGTTGGAACAGACTGCTTCTCTTTCAGAGAAACTCATGTGAGTTGCTGGTGAATGCTTGTAAGTAGCTTTAGGTACTTTGAAAGGAAAGTGATTTTCTCTGAAAGTACAGCATTTAGAAAGTGACGCAACACTCCATTCACTTCGCACAGTGAAATGAGGAGTTGGAACAGACTGCTTCTCTTTCAGAGAAACTCATGTGAGTTGCTGGTGAATGCT
Source organism: Myodes glareolus (assembly GCF_982192425.1). Lineage (NCBI taxonomy): Eukaryota > Metazoa > Chordata > Mammalia > Rodentia > Cricetidae > Myodes > Myodes glareolus. Next base: position 26,271 of record NW_028263274.1, read on the forward strand.
TGTAAGTAGTTTAAGGCAGTTTCAAAGGAAAGTGATTTTCTCTGAAAGTACAGCATGTAGAAAGTGAAGCAACCCTCCATTCACTTCGCATAGTGAATTCAAGTGTTGGAACAGACTGCTTCTCTTTCAGAGAAACGGATGTGAGTTTATTGTGAATGCTTGTAAGTAGCTTAAGGCACTTTCAATGGAAAGTGATTTTCTCTGAAAGGACAGCATTTAGAAAGTGAAGCAACACTCCATTCACTTCGCACAGTGAATTGAAGTGTTTGAACAGACTGCTTCTCTTTCAGAGAAACAGATGTGAGTTTCTTGTGAATGCTCTAAGTAGCTTAAGGCAGTTTCAAAAGAGCGTGATTTTGTCTAAAAGGAGAGCACATGGAAAGTGAAGCAACACTCCATTCACTTCGCACAGTGAATTGAAGTGTTGGAACAAACTGCTTCTCTTTCAGAAAAATGCATGTGAGTTTCTTGTGAATGCTTGTAAATAGCTTAAGGCACTTTCAAAGGAAATTGAATTTCTCTGAAAGGACAGCATTTAGAAAGTGAAGCAACACTCCAATCACTTCGCACAGTGAATTGAAATGTTGGAACAGACTGCTTCTCTTTCAGAGAATCGCATGAGAATTTCTGCTGAATGCTTGTAAGTAGCTTAAGGCACTTTCAAAGGAAAGTGATTTTCTCTGAAAGGACAGCATTGAGAAAGTGAAGCAACACTCCAATCACTTCGCACAATGAATTGAACTGTTGGAACAGACTGCTTCTCTTTCAGAGAAACAGATATGAGTTTCTTGTGAATGCTTGTAAGTTGCTTAAGGCACTTTCAAAGCAAAGTGATTTTCTCTGAAAGGACAGCATTTAGAAAGTGAAGCAACACTCCATTCACTTCGCCCAGTGAATTGAAATGTTGGAACAGACTGCTTCTCTTTCAGAGAAACAGATGTGAGTTTCTCTGAAATGCTTGTAAGTTGTGAATGCTTGTAAGTAGCTTAAGGCTGTTTCAAAAGAGAGTGATTTTCTCTAAAAGGAGAGCATATAGAAAGTGAAGCAACACTCCATTCACTTCGCACAGTCCATTGAAATGTTGGAACAGACAGCTTCTCTTTCATAGAAACGCATTTGAGTTTCCCGTGAATGCTTGTAAGTAGCTTAAGGCACTTTCAAAGGAAAGTGATTTTCTCTGAAAGGACAGCATTCATAAAGTGAAGGAACACTCCATTCACTTCGCACAGTGAATTGAAGTGTTGGAACAGACCGTTTCTTTTTCAGAGTAACGCATGTGAATTTCTGTTAAATGCTTGTAAGTAGCTTAAGGCACTTTCAAAGGAAAGTGATTTTCTCTGAAAGGACAGCATTTAGAAAGTGAAGCAACACTCCATTCTCTTCGCACAGTGAATTGAAGTGTTGGAACAGACTGCTTCTCTTTCAGAGAAACAGATGTGAGTTTCTTGTGAATGCTTGTAAGTAGCTTATGGCAGTTTCAAAAGAGAGTGATTTTCTCTAAAAGGAGAGCATTTAGAAAGTGAAGCAACACTCCATTCACTTCGCACAATGAATTGAAGTGTTGGAACAGACTGCTTCTCTTTCAGAGAAACAGATGTGAGTCTCTTGTGAATGCTTGTAACTAGGTTAAGGCAGTTTCAAAAGAGAGTGATTTTGTCTAAAAGGAGAGCACATGGAAAGTGAAGCAACACTCCATTCACTTCGCACAGTGAATTGAAGTGTTGGAACAAACTGCTTCTCTTTAGGAAAAATGCATGTGAGTTTCTTGTGAATAATTGTAAGTAGCCTAAGGCACTTTCAAAGGAAAGTGAATTTCTCTGAAAGAACAGCTTTTAGATAGTGAAGCAACACTCCTTTCACTTCGCACATTGAATTGAAGTGTTGGAACAGTCTGCTTCTCTTTCAGAGAAACGGATGTGAGTTTATTGTGAATGCTTGTAAGTAGCTTAAGGCTCTTCAAAGCAAAGTGATTTTCTCTGAAATGACAGCATTTAGAAAGTGAAGCAACACTCCATTCACTTCGCCCAGTGAATTGAAATGTTGGAACAGACGGCTTCTCTTTCAGAGAAACAGATGGGAGTTTCTTGTGAATGCTTGTAAGTAGCTTAAGGCAGTTTCAAAAGAGAGCGATTTTCTCTAAAAGGAGAGCATTTAGAAAGTGAAGCAACACTCCATTCACTTCGCACAGTGAATTGAAGTGTTGGAACAGACAGCTTCTCTTTCATAGAAACGCATTTGAGTTTCCTGTGAATGCTTGTAAGTACCTTAATGCACTTTCAAAGGAAAGTGATTTTCTCTGAAATGACAGCATTTAGAAAGTGAAGCAACACTCCATTCACTTCGCACAGTGAATTGAAGTGTTGGAACAGACTGCTTCTTTTTCAGAGAAACGCATGTGAATTTCTGTTAAATGCTTGTAAGTAGCTTAAGGCAGTTTCAAAAGAGAGCGATTTTCTCTAAAAGGAGAGCATTTAGAAAGTGAAGCAACACTCCATTCACTTCGCCCAGTGAATTGAAATGTTGGAACAGACGGCTTCTCTTTCAGAGAAACAGATGTGAGTTTCTTGTGAATGCTTGTAAGTAGCTTAAGGCAGTTTCAAAAGAGAGTGATTTTCTCTAAAAGGAGAGCATTTAGAAAGTGAGGCAACACTCCATTCACTTCGCACAGTGAATTGAAGTGTTGGAACAGACTGCTTCTCTTTCAGAGAAACAGATGTGAGTTTCTTGTGAATGCTTGTAAGTAGCTAAAGGCAGTTTAAAAAGAGAGTGATTTTCTCTAAAAGGAGAGCATATAGAAAGTGAAGCAACACTCCATTCACTTCGCACAGTGAATTGAAGTGTTGGAACAAACTGCTTCCCTTTCAGAAAAATGCATGTGAGTTTCTTGTGAATGCTTGTAAGTAGCTTAAGGCACTTTCAAAGGAAAGTGATTTTCTCTGAAAAGACAGCATTTAGAAAGTGAAGCAACACTCCAATCACTTCGCACAGTGAATTGAAATGTTGGAACAGACTGATTCTCTTTCAGAGAATCGCATTAGAATTTCTGCTGAATGCTTGAAAGTAGCTTAAGGCACTTTCAAAGGAAAGTGATTTTCTCTGAAAGGACAGCATTTAGAAAGTGAAGCAACACTGCCTTCACTTCGCACAGTGAATTGAAGTGTTGGAACAGACTGCTTCCCTTTCAGACAAACAGATGTGAATTTCTGTTGAATGCTTGTAAGTAGCTTAAAGCAGTTTCAAAATAGAGTGATTTTCTCTAAAAGGAGAGCATTCAGAAAGTGAAGCAACACTCCATTCACTACGCACAGTGAATTGAAGTGTTGGAACACACAGGTTCTCTTTCATAGAACCGCATTTGATATTCCTGTGAATGCTTGTAAGTAGCTTAAGGCACTTTCAAAGGAAAGTGATTTTCTCTGAAAGGACAGCATTTAAAAAGTGAAGCAACACTCCATTCACTTCGCACAGTGAATTGAAGTGTTTGAACAGACTGCATCTCTTTCAGAGAAAGGCATGTGAAGTTCTGTTGAATGCTTGTAAGTGGCTTAAGGCACTTTCAAAGGAAAGTGATTTTCTCTAAAAGGAGAGCATATGGAATGTGATGGAACACTTCATTCACTTCGCACAGTGAATTGAAGTGTGGGAACAGACTGCTTCTCTTTCATAGAAACGCATTTGAGTTTCCTGTGAATGCTTTAAAGTAGCTTAAGGCACTTTCAAAGGAAAGTGATTTTCTCTGAAAGGACAGCATTTAGAAAGTGAATCAACACTGCATTCACTTCGCACAATGAACTGAAGTGTTGGAACAGACTGCTTCTCTTTCAGAGAAACAGATGTGAGTTCCTTGTGAATGCTTGTAAGTAGCTTAAGGCAGTTTCAAAAGAGAGTGATTTTCTCTAAAAGGAGAGCATATAGAAAGTGAAGCAACACTCCATTCACTTCGCGCAGTGAATTGAAGTGTTGGAACAAACTGCTTCCCTTTCAGAAAAATGCATGTGAGTTTCTTGTGAATGCTTGTAAGTAGCTTAAGGCACTTTCAAAGGAAAGTGATTTTCTCTGAAAAGACAGCATTTAGAAAGTGAAGCAACACTCCAATCACTTCGCAAGTGAATTGAAATGTTGGAACAGACTGCTTCTCTTTCAGAGAATAGCATTAGAATTTCTGCTGAATGCTTGTAAGTAGCTTAAGGCACTTTCAAAAAAGTGATTTTCTCTGAAAGGACAGCATTTAGAAAGTGAAGCAACACTGCCTTCACTTCGCACAGTGAATTGAAGTGTTGGAACAGACTGCTTCCCATTCAGACAAACAGATGTGAATTTCTGTTGAATGCTTGTAAGTAGCTTAAGGCACTTTCAAAGAAAGTGATTTTCTCTGAAAGGACAGCATTTAGAAAGTGAAGGAACACTCCATTCACTTCGCACAGTGAATTGAAGTGTTGGAACAGACTGCTTCTTTTTCAGAGAAACGCATGTGAATTTCTGTTAAATGCTTGTAAGTAGCTTAAGGAACTTTCAAAGGAAAGTGATTTTCTCTGAAAGGACAGCATTTAGAAAGTGAAGCAACACTCCATTCACTTCGCACAGTAAATTGAAGTGTTGGAACAGACTGCTTCTTTTTCGGAGAAACGCATGTGAATTTCTGTTAAATGCTTTTAAGTAGCTTAAGGCACTTTCAAAGGAAAGTGATTTTCTCTGAAAGGACAGCATTTAGAAAGTGAAGCAACACTGCATTCACTTCGCACAATGAATTGAAGTGTTGGAACAGACTGCTTCTCTTTCAGAGAAACAGATGTGAGTTTCTTATGAATGCTTGTAAGTAGCTTAAGGCAGTTTCAAAAGAGAGTGATTTTCTCTAACAGGAGAGCATATAGAAAGTGAAGCAACACTCCATTCACTTCACACAGTGAATTGAAGTGTTGGAACAAACTGCTTCACTTTCAGAAAAATGCATGTGAGTTTCTTGTGAATGCTTGTAAATAGTTTAAGGCATTTTCAAAGGAAAGTGATTTTCTCTGAAAGGACATTAGTTAGAAAGTTAAACAACACTCCATTCACTTCGCACAGTGAATTGAAGTGTTGGAACAGACTGCTTCTTTTTCAGAGAAACGCATGTGAATTTCTGTTGAATGCTTGTAAGTAGCTTAAGGCACTTTCAAAAGAGAGTGATTTTCTCTGAAAGGACAGCATTTAGAAAGTGAAGTAACACTCCATTCACTTCCCACACTGAATTCAAGTGTTGGAACAGACAGCTTCTCTTTCATAGAACCGCATTTGATATTCCTGTGAATGCTTGTAAGTAGCTTAAGGCACTTTCAAAGGAAAGTGATTTTGTCTGAAAGAACAGCATTTAGAAAGTGAAGCAACACTCCATTCACTACGCACAGAGAATTGAAGTGTTGGTACAGACTGCTTCTCTTTCAGAGAAACGGTTGTGAGTTTTTTGTGAATGCTTGAAAGTAGCTTAAGGCACTTTCAAAGGAAAGTGATTTTCTCAGAAAGGACATCAGTTACAAAGTTAAACAACACTCCATTCACTTCGCACAGTGAATTGAAGTGTTGGAACAAACTGCTTCTCTTTCAGAAAAATGCATGTGAGTTTCTTTTGAATGCTTGTAAGTAGCTTAAGGAACTTTCAAAGGAAAGTGAATTTCTCTGAACGGACAGCATTTAGAAAGTGAAGCAATACTCCATTCACTTCGCACTGAGAATTGAAGTGTTGGAACAGACTGCTTCTCTTTCAGAGAAACGGATGTGAGTTTATTTCGAATGCTTGTAAGTAGCTTAAGACTCTTCAAAGCAAAGTGATTTTCTCTGAAATGACAGCATTTAGAAAGTGAAGCAACACTCCATTCACTTTGCCCAGTGAATTGATATGTTGGAACAGACTGCTTCTCTTTCAGAGAAACAGATGGGAGTTTCTTGTGAATGCTTGTAAGTAGCTTAAGGCAGTTTCAAAAGAGAGTGATTTTCTCTAAAAGGAGAGCATTTAGAAAGTGAAGCAACACTCCATTCACTTCGCACAGTGAATTGAAGTGTTGGAACAGACTGCTTCTTTTTCAGAGAAACGCTTGTGAATTTCTGTTAAATACTTTTAAGTAGCTTATGGCAGTTTCAAAAGAGAGTGATTTTCTCGAAAAGGAGAGCATTTAGAAAGTGAAGCAACACTCCATTCACTTCGCACAGTGAATTGAAGTGTTGGAACAGACTGCTTCTCTTTCAGAGAAATGCATGTGAATTTCTGTTAAATGCTTGTAAGTAGCTTAAGGCACTTTCAAAGGAAAGTGATTTTCTCTGAAAGGACAGCATTTAGAAAGTGAAGCAACACTCCATTCACTTCGCACAGTAAATTGAAGTGTTGGAACAGACTGCTTCTCTTTCAGAGAAACAGATGTGAGTTTCTTGTGAATGCTTGTAAGTAGCTAAAGGCAGTTTAAAAAGAGAGTGATTTTCTCTAAAAGGAGAGCATATAGAAAGTGAAGCAATACTCCATTCACTTCGCACAGTGAATTGAAGTGTTGGAACAAACTGCTTCCCTTTCAGAAAAATGCATGTGAGTTTCTTGTGAATGCTTGTAAGTAGCTTAAGGCAGTTTCAAAAGAGAGTGATTTTCTCTACCAGGAGAGCATATAGAAAGTGAAGCAACACTCCATTCACTTCGCACAGTGAATTGAAGTGTTGGAACAAACTGCTTCACTTTCAGAAAAATGCATGTGAGTTTCTTGTGAATGCTTGTAAATAGCTTAAGGCATTTTCAACGGAAAGTGATTTTCTCTGAAAGGACATCAGTTAGAAAGTTAAACAACACTCCATTCACTTCGCACAGTGAATTGAAGTGTTGGAACAGACTGCTTCTTTTTCAGAGAAACGCATGTGAATTTATGTTAAATGCTTGTAAGTAGCTTAAGGCACTTTCAAACGAAAGTGATTTTCACTGACAGGACAGTATTTAGAAAGTGAAGCAACACTCCATTCACTTCCCACACTGAATTCAAGTGTTGGAACAGACAGCTTCTCTTTCATAGAACCGCATTTGATATTCCTGTGAATGCTTGTAAGTAGCTTAAGGCACTTTCAAAGGAAAGTGATTTTGTCTGAAAGAACAGCATTTAGAAAGTGAAGCAACACTCCATTCACTACGCACAGAGAATTGAAGTTTTGGTACAGACTGCTTATCTTTCAGAGAAACGGTTGTGAGTTTTTTGTGAATGCTTGAAAGTAGCTTAAGGCACTTTCAAAGGAAAGTGATTTTCTCAGAAAGGACATCAGTTACAAAGTTAAACAACACTCCATTCACTTCGCACAGTGAATTGAAGTGTTGGAACAAACTGCTTCTCTTTCAGAAAAATGCATGTGAGTTTCTTGTGAATGCTTGTAAGTAGCTTAAGGAACTTTCAAAGGAAAGTGAATTTCTCTGAAAAAACAGCATTTAGAAAGTGAAGCAATACTCCATTCACTTCGCACTGTGAATTGAAGTGTTGGAAAAGACTGCTTCTCTTTCAGAGAAACAGATGTGAGTTTATTGTGAATGCTTGTAAGTAGCTTAAGGCTCTTCAAAGCAAAGTGATTTTCTCTGAAATGACAGCATTTAGAAAGGGAAGCAACACTCCATTCACTTCGCCCAGTGAATTGATATGTTGGAACAGACTGCTTCTCTTTCAGAGAAACAGATGGGAGTTTCTTGTGAATGCTTGTAAGTAGCTTAAGGCAGTTTCAAAAGAGAGTGATTTTCTCTAAAAGCAGAGCATTTAGAAAGTGAAGCAACACTCCATTCACTACGCACAGTGAATTGATGTGTTGGAACAGACAGCTTCTCTTTCATAGAACCGCATTTGATATTCCTATGAATGCTTGTAAGTAGCTTAAGGCACTTTCAAAGGAAAGTGATTTTCTCTGAAAGGACAGCATTTACAAAGTGAAGCAACACTCCATTCACTTCGCACAGTGAATTGAAGTGTTGGAACAGACTGCATCTCTTTCAGAGAAAGTCATGTGAAGTTCTGTTGAATGCTTGTAAGTAGCTTAAGGCACTTTCAAAGGAAAGTGATTTTCTCTAAAAGGAGAGCATATGGAATGTGAAGGAACACTACATTCACATCGCACAGTGAATTGAAGTGTGGGAACAGATTGCTTCTCTTTCATAGAAACGCATTTGAGTTTCCTGTGAATGCTTTTAAGTAGCTTAAGGAACTTTCAAAGGAAAGTGATTTTCTCTGAAAGGACAGCATTTAGAAAGTGAAGCAACACTCCATTCACTTCGCACAGTGAATTGAAGTGTTGGAACAGACTGCTTCTCTTTCAGAGAAATGGATGTGAGTTTATTGTGAATGCTTGTAAGTATCTTAAGGCACTTTCAAAGGAAAGTGATTTTCTCTGAAAGGACAGCATTTAGAAAGTGAAGCAACACTCCATTCACTTCGCACAGTGAATTGAAGTGTTGGAACAGACAGCTTCTCTTTCATAGAACCGCATTTGATATTCCTGTGAATGCTTGTAAGTAGCTTAAGGCACTTTCAAAGGAAAGTGATTTTGTCTGAAAGAACAGCATTTAGAAAGTGAAGCAACACTCCATTCACTACGCACAGAGAATTGAAGTGTTGGTACAGACTGCTTCTCTTTCAGAGAAACTGTTGTGAGTTTTTTGTGAATGCTTGAAAGTAGCTTAAGGCACTTTCAAAGGAAAGTGATTTCCTCAGAAAGGACATCAGTTACAAAGTTAAACAACACTCCATTCACTTCGCACAGTGAATTGAAGTGTTGGAACAAACTGCTTCTCTTTCAGAAAAATGCATGTGAGTTTCTTGTGAATGCTTGTAAGTAGCTTAAGGAACTTTCAAAGGAAAGTGAATTTCTCTGAAAGGACAGCATTTAGAAAGTGAAGCAATACTCCATTCACTTCACACTGAGAATTGAAGTGTTGGAACAGACTGCTTCTCTTTCAGAGAAACGGATGTGAGTTTATTTAAATGCTTGTAAGTAGCTTAAGGCTCTTCAAAGCAAAGTGATTTTCTCTGAAATGACAGCATTTAGAAAGTGAAGCAACACTCCATTCACTTTGCCCAGTGAATTGATATGTTGGAACAGACTGCTTCTCTTTCAGAGAAACAGATGGGAGTTTCTTGTGAATGCTTGTAAGTAGCTTAAGGCAGTTTCAAAAGAGAGTGATTTTCTCTAAAAGGAGAGCATTTAGAAAGTGAAGCAACACTCCATTCACTACGCACAGTGAATTGAAGTGTTGGAACAGACAGCTTCTCTTTCATAGAACCGCATTTGATATTCCTGTGAATGCTTGTAAGTAGCTTAAGGCACTTTCAAAGGAAAGTGATTTTCTCTGAAAGGACAGCATTTACAAAGTGAAGCAACACTCCATTCACTTCGCACAGTGAATTGAAGTGTTGGAACAGACTGCATCTCTTTCAGAGAAAGGCATGTGAAGTTCTGTTGAATGCTTGTAAGTAGCTTAAGGCACTTTCAAAGGAAAGTGATTTTCTCCAAAAGTAGAGCATATGGAATGTGAAGGAACACTCCATTCACTTCGCACAGTGAATTGAAGTGTGGGAAGAGACTGCTTCTCTTTCATAGAAACGCATTTGAGTTTCCTGTGAATGCTTTTAAGTAGCTTAAGGAACTTTCAAAGGAAAGTGACTTTCTCTGAAAGGACAGCATTTAGAAAGTGAAGCAACACTCCATTCACTTCGCACAGTGAATTGAAGTGTTGGAACAGACTGCTTCTCTTTCAGAGAAACGGATGTGAGTTTATTGTGAATGCTTGTAAGTAGCTTAAGGCACTTCCAAAGGAAAGTGATTTTCTCTGAAAGGACAGCATTTAGAAAGTGAAGCAACACTCCATTCACTTCGCACAGTGAATTGAAGTGTTGGAACAGACTGCTTCTTTTTCAGAGAAACGCTTGTGAATTTCTGTTAAATACTTTTAAGTAGCTTATGGCAGTTTCAAAAGAGAGTGATTTTCTCGAAAAGGAGAGCATTTAGAAAGTGAAGCAACACTCCATTCACTTCGCACAGTGAATTGAAGTGTTGGAACAGACTGCTTCTCTTTCAGACAAATGCATGTGAATTTCTGTTAAATGCTTGTAAGTAGCTTAAGGCACTTTCAAAGGAAAGTGATTTTCTCTGAAAGGACAGCATTTAGAAAGTGAAGCAACAGTCCATTCACTTCGCACAGTGAATTGAAGTGTTGGAACAAACTGCTTCACTTTCAGAAAAATGCATGTGAGTTTCTTGTGAATGCTTGTATATAGCTTAAGGCATTTTCAAAGGAAAGTGATTTTCTCTGAAAGGACATCAGTTAGAAAGTTAAACAACACTCCATTCACTTCGCACAGTGAATTGAAGTGTTGGAACAGACTGTTTCTTTTTCAGAGAAACGCATGTGAATTTCTGTTAAATGCTTGTAAGTAGCTTAAGGCACTTTCAAACGAAAGTGATTTTCACTGACAGGACAGCATTTAGAAAGTGAAGCAACACTCCATTCACTTCCCACACTGAATTCAAGTGTTGGAACAGACAGCTTCTCTTTCATAGAACCGCATTTGATATTCCTATGAATGCTTGTAAGTAGCTTAAGGCACTTTCAAAGGAAAGTGATTTTGTCTGAAGGAACAGCATTTATAAAGTGAAGCAACACTCCATTCACTACGCACAGTGAATTGAAGTGTTGGAACAGACTGCTTCTCTTTCAGAGAAACGGTTGTGATTTTTTGTGAATGCTTGTAAGTAGCTTAAGGCACTTTCAAAGCAAAGTGATTTTCTCTGAAAGGACAGCATTTACAAAGTGAAGCAACACTCCATTCACTTCGCACAGTGAATTGACGTGTTGGAACAGACTGCATCTCTTTCAGAGAAAGGCATGTGAATTTCTGTTTAATGCTTGTAAGTAGCTTAAGGCACTGTCAAAGGAAAGTGGTTTTCTCTAAAAGGAGAGCATATGGAATGTGAAGCAACACTCCATTCACTTCGCACAGTGAATTGAAGTGTTGGAACAGACTGCTTCTTTTTCATAGAAACGCATTTGAGTTTCCTGTGAATGCTTTTAAGTAGCTTAAGAAACTTTCAAAGGAAAGTGATTTTCTCTGAAAGGACAGCATTTAGAAAGTGAAGCAACACTCCATTCACTTCGCACAGTGAATTGAAGTGTTGGAACAGACTGCTTTTCTTTCAGAGATACGAATGTGAGTTTATTGTGAATGCTTGTAAGTAGCTTAAGGCACTTTCAAAGGAAAGTGATTTTCTCTGAAAGGACAGCATTTAGAAAGTGAAGCAACACTCCATTCACTTCGCAAGGTGAATTGAAGTGTTGGAACAGACTGCTTTTTTTTAAGAGAAATGCTTGTGAATTTCTGTTAAATGCTTTTAAGTAGCTTAAGGCACTTTCAAAGGAAAGTGATTTTCTCTGAAAGGACAGCATTTAGAAAGTGAAGCAACACTCCATTCACTTCGCACACTGAATTGAAGTGTTGGAACAGACTGCTTCTCTTTCAGAGAAACGGATGTGAGTTTATTTTGAATGCTTGTAAGTAGCTTAAGGCATTTTCAAAGGAAAGTGATTTTCTCTGAAAGGACAGCATTTAGAAAGTGAAGCAACACTCCATTCACTTCGCACAGTGAATTGAAGTGTTGGAAGAGACTGCTTCTCTTTCAGAAAAACAGATGTGAGTTTCTTGTGAATGCTCTAAGTAGCTTATGGCAGTTTCAAAAGAGAGTGATTTTCTCTAAAAGGAGAGCATTTAGAAAGTGAAGCAACACTCCATTCACTTCGCACAGTGAATTGAAGTGTTGGAACAGACTGCTTCTCTAAGAGAAACAGATGTGAGTTTCTTGTGAATGCTTGTAACTAGCTTAAGGCAGTTTCAAAAGAGAGTGATTTTGTCTAAAAGGAGAGCACATGGAAAGTGAAGCAACACTCCATTCACTTCGCACAGTGAATTGAAATGTTGGAACAGACTGCTTCTCTTTCAGAGAATCGCATGAGAATTTCTGCTGAATGCTTGTAAGTAGCTTAAGTCACTTTCAAAGGAAAGTGATTTTCTCTGAAAGGACAGCAATTAGAAAGTGAATCAACACTGCATTCACTTCGCACAGTGAATTGAAGTGTTGGAACAGACTGCTTCTCTTTCAGAGAAACAGATATGAGTTTCTTGTAAATGCTTGTAAGTAGCTTAAGGCACTTTCAAAGAAAATGATTTTCTCTGAAAGGACAGCATTTAGAAAGTGAATCAACACTCCATTCACTACGCACAGTGAATTGAAGTGTTGGAACAGACTACTTCTCTTTCAGAGAAACGGATGTGAGTTTTTTGTGAATGCTTGTAAGTAGCGTAAGGCACTTTCAAAGGAAAGTGATTTTCTCTGAAAGGACAGCATTTAGAAAGTGAAGCAACACTCCATTCACTTCGCAGAGTGAATTGAAGTGTTGGAACAGACTGCTTCTTTTGCAGAGAAACGCTTGTGAATTTCTGTTAAATGCTTTTAAGTAGCTTAAGGCACTTTCAAAGGAAAGTGATTTTCTCTGAAAGGACAGCATTTAGAAAGTGAAGCAACACTCCATTCACTTCGCACAGTGAATTGAAGTGTTGGAACAGACTGCATCTCTTTCAGAGAAAGGCATGTGAATTTCTGTTGAATGCTTGTAAGTAGCTTAAGGCACTTTCAAAGGAAAGTGATTTTCTCTAAAAGGAGAGCATATGGAATGTGAAGCAACACGCCATTCCTTCGCACAGTGAATTGAAGTGTTGGAACAGACTGGTTCTCTTTCATAGAACCGCATTTGATATTCCTGTGAATGCTTGTAAGTAGCTTAAGGCACTTTCAAAGGAAAGTGATTTTGTCTGAAGGAACAGCATTTATAAAGTGAAGCAACACTCCATTCACTACGCACAGTGAATTGAAGTGTTGGAACAGACTGCTTCTCTTTCAGAGAAACGGTTGTGATTTTTTGTGAATGCTTGTAAGTAGCTTAAGGCACTTTCAAAGCAAAGTGATTTTCTCTGAAAGGACAGCATTTAGAAAGTGAAGCAACACTCCATTCACTTCGCACAGTGAATTGAAGTGTTGGAACAGACTGCATCTCTTTCAGAGAAAGGCATGTGAATTTCTGTTGAATGCTTGTAAGTAGCTTAAGGCACTTTCAAAGGAAAGTGATTTTCTCTGAAAGGACAGCATTTAGAAAGTGAAGCAACACTCCATTCACTTCGCACACTGAATTGAAGTGTTGGAACAGACTGCTTCTCTTTCAGAGAAACGGATGTGAGTTTATTTTGAATGCTTGTAAGTAGCTTAAGGCATTTTCAAAGGAAAGTGATTTTCTCTGAAAGGACAGCATTTAGAAAGTGAAGCAACACTCCATTCACTTCGCACAGTGAATTGAAGTGTTGGAAGAGACTGCTTCTCTTTCAGAAAAACAGATGTGAGTTTCTTGTGAATGCTCTAAGTAGCTTATGGCAGTTTCAAAAGAGAGTGATTTTCTCTAAAAGGAGAGCATTTAGAAAGTGAAGCAACACTCCATTCACTTCGCACAGTGAATTGAAGTGTTGGAACAGACTGCTTCTCTTTAAGAGAAACAGATGTGAGTTTCTTGTGAATGCTTGTAACTAGCTTAAGGCAGTTTCAAAAGAGAGTGATTTTGTCTAAAAGGAGAGCACATGGAAAGTGAAGCAACACTCCATTCACTTCGCACAGTGAATTGAAATGTTGGAACAGACTGCTTCTCTTTCAGAGAATCGCATGAGAATTTCTGCTGAATGCTTGTAAGTAGCTTAAGTCACTTTCAAAGGAAAGTGATTTTCTCTGAAAGGACAGCAATTAGAAAGTGAATCAACACTGCATTCACTTCGCACAGTGAATTGAAGTGTTGGAACAGACTGCTTCTCTTTCAGAGAAACAGATATGAGTTTCATGTAAATGCTTGTAAGTAGCTTAAGGCACTTTCAAAGAAAATGATTTTCTCTGAAAGGACAGCATTTAGAAAGTGAATCAACACTCCATTCACTACGCACAGTGAATTGAAGTGTTGGAACAGACTACTTCTCTTTCAGAGAAACGGATGTGAGTTTTTTGTGAATGCTTGTAAGTAGCGTAAGGCACTTTCAAAGGAAAGTGATTTTCTCTGAAAGGACAGCATTTAGAAAGTGAAGCAACACTCCATTCACTTCGCAGAGTGAATTGAAGTGTTGGAACAGACTGCTTCTTTTTCAGAGAAACGCTTGTGAATTTCTGTTAAATGCTTTTAAGTAGCTTAAGGCACTTTCAAAGGAAAGTGATTTTCTCTGAAAGGACAGCATTTAGAAAGTGAAGCAACACTCCATTCACTTCGCACAGTGAATTGAAGTGTTGGAACAGACTGCATCTCTTTCAGAGAAAGGCATGTGAATTTCTGTTGAATGCTTGTAAGTAGCTTAAGGCACTTTCAAAGGAAAGTGATTTTCTCTAAAAGGAGAGCATATGGAATGTGAAGCAACACGCCATTCCTTCGCACAGTGAATTGAAGTGTTGGAACAGACTGGTTCTCTTTCATAGAACCGCATTTGATATTCCTGTGAATGCTTGTAAGTAGCTTAAGGCACTTTCAAAGGAAAGTGATTTTGTCTGAAGGAACAGCATTTATAAAGTGAAGCAACACTCCATTCACTACGCACAGTGAATTGAAGTGTTGGAACAGACTGCTTCTCTTTCAGAGAAACGGTTGTGATTTTTTGTGAATGCTTGTAAGTAGCTTAAGGCACTTTCAAAGCAAAGTGATTTTCTCTGAAAGGACAGCATTTACAAAGTGAAGCAACACTCCATTCACTTCGCACAGTGAATTGACGTGTTGGAACAGACTGCATCTCTTTCAGAGAAAGGCATGTGAATTTCTGTTTAATGCTTGTAAGTAGCTTAAGGCACTGTCAAAGGAAAGTGGTTTTCTCTAAAAGGAGAGCATATGGAATGTGAAGCAACACTCCATTCACTTCGCACAGTGAATTGAAGTGTTGGAACAGACTGCTTCTTTTTCATAGAAACGCATTTGAGTTTCCTGTGAATGCTTTTAAGTAGCTTAAGAAACTTTCAAAGGAAAGTGATTTTCTCTGAAAGGACAGCATTTAGAAAGTGAAGCAACACTCCATTCACTTCGCACAGTGAATTGAAGTGTTGGAACAGACTGCTTTTCTTTCAGAGATACGAATGTGAGTTTATTGTGAATGCTTGTAAGTAGCTTAAGGCACTTTCAAAGGAAAGTGATTTTCTCTGAAAGGACAGCATTTAGAAAGTGAAGCAACACTCCATTCACTTCGCAAGGTGAATTGAAGTGTTGGAACAGACTGCTTTTTTTTAAGAGAAATGCTTGTGAATTTCTGTTAAATGCTTTTAAGTAGCTTAAGGCACTTTCAAAGGAAAGTGATTTTCTCTGAAAGGACAGCATTTAGAAAGTGAAGCAACACTCCATTCACTTCGCACACTGAATTGAAGTGTTGGAACAGACTGCTTCTCTTTCAGAGAAACGGATGTGAGTTTATTTTGAATGCTTGTAAGTAGCTTAAGGCATTTTCAAAGGAAAGTGATTTTCTCTGAAAGGACAGCATTTAGAAAGTGAAGCAACACTCCATTCACTTCGCACAGTGAATTGAAGTGTTGGAAGAGACTGCTTCTCTTTCAGAAAAACAGATGTGAGTTTCTTGTGAATGCTCTAAGTAGCTTATGGCAGTTTCAAAAGAGAGTGATTTTCTCTAAAAGGAGAGCATTTAGAAAGTGAAGCAACACTCCATTCACTTCGCACAGTGAATTGAAGTGTTGGAACAGACTGCTTCTCTTTAAGAGAAACAGATGTGAGTTTCTTGTGAATGCTTGTAACTAGCTTAAGGCAGTTTCAAAAGAGAGTGATTTTGTCTAAAAGGAGAGCACATGGAAAGTGAAGCAACACTCCATTCACTTCGCACAGTGAATTGAAATGTTGGAACAGACTGCTTCTCTTTCAGAGAATCGCATGAGAATTTCTGCTGAATGCTTGTAAGTAGCTTAAGTCACTTTCAAAGGAAAGTGATTTTCTCTGAAAGGACAGCAATTAGAAAGTGAATCAACACTGCATTCACTTCGCACAGTGAATTGAAGTGTTGGAACAGACTGCTTCTCTTTCAGAGAAACAGATATGAGTTTCTTGTAAATGCTTGTAAGTAGCTTAAGGCACTTTCAAAGAAAATGATTTTCTCTGAAAGGACAGCATTTAGAAAGTGAATCAACACTCCATTCACTACGCACAGTGAATTGAAGTGTTGGAACAGACTACTTCTCTTTCAGAGAAACGGATGTGAGTTTTTTGTGAATGCTTGTAAGTAGCGTAAGGCACTTTCAAAGGAAAGTGATTTTCTCTGAAAGGACAGCATTTAGAAAGTGAAGCAACACTCCATTCACTTCGCAGAGTGAATTGAAGTGTTGGAACAGACTGCTTCTTTTTCAGAGAAACGCTTGTGAATTTCTGTTAAATGCTTTTAAGTAGCTTAAGGCACTTTCAAAGGAAAGTGATTTTCTCTGAAAGGACAGCATTTAGAAAGTGAAGCAACACTCCATTCACTTCGCACAGTGAATTGAAGTGTTGGAACAGACTGCTTCTCTTTCAGAGAAACGGATGTGAGTTTATTGTGAATGCTTGTAAGTAGCTTAAGGCACTTTCAAAGGAAAGTGATTTTCTCTGAAAGGACAGCATTTAGAAAGTGAAGCAACAATCCATTCACTTCGCACAGTGAATTGAAGTGTTGGAACAGACTGCTTCTTTTTCAGAGAAACGGTTGTGAGTTTTTTGTGAATGCTTGTAAGTAGCTTAAGGCACTTTCAAAGGAAAGTGATTTTCTCTGAAAGGACAGCATTTACAAAGTGAAGCAACACTCCATTCACTTCACACAGTGAATTGAAGTGTTGGAAAAGACTGCATCTCTTTCAGAGAAAGGCATGTGAATTTCTGTTGAATGCTTGTAAGTAGCTTAAGGCACTTTGAAAGGACCGTGATTTTCTCTAAAAGGAGAGCATATGGAATGTGAAGCAACACTCCATTCACTTCGCACAGTGAATTGAAGTATTGGAACAGACCGCTTCTCTTTCATAGAAACCCATTTGAGTTTCCTGTGAATGCTTTTAAGTAGCTTAAGGAACTTTCAAAGGAAAGTGATTTTCTCTGAAAGGACAGCATTTAGAAAGTGAAGCAACACTCCATTCACTTCGCTCAGTGAATTGAAGTGGTGGAACAGACTGCTTCTCTTTCAGAGAAACGGATGTGAGTTTATTGTGAATGCTTGTAAGTAGCTTAAGGCACTTTCAAAGGAAAGTGATTTTCTCTGAAAGGACAGCATTTAGAAAGTGAAGCAACACTCCATTCACTTCGCACAGTGAATTGAAGTGTTGAAACAAACTGCTTCTCTTTCAGAAAAATGCATGTGAGTTTCTTGTGAATGCTTGCTACTAGCTTAATGCATTTTCAAAGGAAAGTGATTTTCTCTGAAAGGACATCAGATAGAAAGTTAAACAACACTCCATTCACTTCGCACAGTTAATTGAAGTGTTGGAACAGACTGCTTCTTTTTCAGAGAAACGCATGTGAATTTCTGTTGAATGCTTGTAAGTAGCTTAAGGCACTTTCAAATGAAAGTGATTTTCACTGAACAAAGAGCATATGAAAGTGAAGCAACACTCCATTCACTTCCCACACTGAATTCAAGTGTTGGAACAGACAGCTTCTCTTTCATAGAACCGCATTTGATATTCCTGTGAATGCTTGTAAGTAGCTTAAGTCACTTTCAAAGGAAAGTGATTTTGTCTGAAGGAACAGCATTTATAAAGTGAAGCAACACTCCATTCACTACGCACAGTGAATTGAAGTGTTGGAACAGACTGCTTCTCTTTCAGAGAAACGGTTGTGATTTTTTGTGAATGCTTGTAAGTAGCTTAAGGCACTTTCAAAGCAAAGTGATTTTCTCTGAAAGGACAGCATTTACAAAGTGAAGCAACACTCCATTCACTTCGCACATTGAATTGACGTGTTGGAACAGACTGCATCTCTTTCAGAGAAAGGCATGTGAATTTCTGTTTAATGCTTGTAAGTAGCTTAAGGCACTGTCAAAGGAAAGTGGTTTTCTCTAAAAGGAGAGCATATGGAATGTGAAGCAACACTCCATTCACTTCGCACAGTGAATTGAAGTGTTGGAACCGACTGCTTCTCTTTCATAGAAACGCATTTGAGTTTCCTGTGAATGCTTTTAAGTAGCTTAAGAAACTTTCAAAGGAAAGTGATTTTCTCTGAAAGGACAGCATTTAGAAAGTGAAGCAACACTCCATTCACTTCGCACAGTGAATTGAAGTGTTGGAACAGACTGGTTCTCTTTCATAGAACCGCATTTGATATTCCTGTGAATGCTTGTAAGTAGCTTAAGGCACTTTCAAAGGAAAGTGATTTTGTCTGAAGGAACAGCATTTATAAAGTGAAGCAACACTCCATTCACTACGCACAGTGAATTGAAGTGTTGGAACAGACTGCTTCTCTTTCAGAGAAACGGTTGTGATTTTTTGTGAATGCTTGTAAGTAGCTTAAGGCACTTTCAAAGCAAAGTGATTTTCTCTGAAAGGACAGCATTTACAAAGTGAAGCAACACTCCATTCACTTCGCACAGTGAATTGACGTGTTGGAACAGACTGCATCTCTTTCAGAGAAAGGCATGTGAATTTCTGTTTAATGCTTGTAAGTAGCTTAAGGCACTGTCAAAGGAAAGTGGTTTTCTCTAAAAGGAGAGCATATGGAATGTGAAGCAACACTCCATTCACTTCGCACAGTGAATTGAAGTGTTGGAACAGACTGCTTCTCTTTCATAGAAACGCATTTGAGTTTCCTGTGAATGCTTTTAAGTAGCTTAAGAAACTTTCAAAGGAAAGTGATTTTCTCTGAAAGGACAGCATTTAGAAAGTGAAGCAACACTCCATTCACTTCGCACAGTGAATTGAAGTGTTGGAACAGACTGCTTTTCTTTCAGAGATACGAATGTGAGTTTATTGTGAATGCTTGTAAGTAGCTTAAGGCACTTTCAAAGGAAAGTGATTTTCTCTGAAAGGACAGCATTTAGAAAGTGAAGCAACACTCCATTCACTTCGCAAGGTGAATTGAAGTGTTGGAACAGACTGCTTTTTTTTAAGAGAAATGCTTGTGAATTTCTGTTAAATGCTTTTAAGTAGCTTAAGGCACTTTCAAAGGAAAGTGATTTTCTCTGAAAGGACAGCATTTAGAAAGTGAAGCAACACTCCATTCACTTCGCACAGTGAATTGAAGTGTTGGAACAGACTGCTTCTCTTTCAGAGAAACGGATGTGAGTTTATTTTGAATGCTTGTAAGTAGCTTAAGGCATTTTCAAAGGAAAGTGATTTTCTCTGAAAGGACAGCATTTAGAAAGTGAAGCAACACTCCATTCACTTCGCACAGTGAATTGAAGTGTTGGAAGAGACTGCTTCTCTTTCAGAAAAACAGATGTGAGTTTCTTGTGAATGCTCTAAGTAGCTTATGGCAGTTTCAAAAGAGAGTGATTTTCTCTAAAAGGAGAGCATTTAGAAAGTGAAGCAACACTCCATTCACTTCACACAGTGAATTGAAGTGTTGGAACAGACTGCTTCTCTTTAAGAGAAACAGATGTGAGTTTCTTGTGAATGCTTGTAACTAGCTTAAGGCAGTTTCAAAAGAGAGTGATTTTGTCTAAAAGGAGAGCACATGGAAAGTGAAGCAACACTCCATTCACTTCGCACAGTGAATTGAAATGTTGGAACAGACTGCTTCTCTTTCAGAGAATCGCATGAGAATTTCTGCTGAATGCTTGTAAGTAGCTTAAGTCACTTTCAAAGGAAAGTGATTTTCTCTGAAACGACAGCAATTAGAAAGTGAATCAACACTGCATTCACTTCGCACAGTGAATTGAAGTGTTGGAACAGACTGCTTCTCTTTCAGAGAAACAGATATGAGTTTCTTGTGAATGCTTGTAAGTAGCTTAAGGCACTTTCAAAGAAAATGATTTTCTCTGAAAGGACAGCATTTAGAAAGTGAATCAACACTCCATTCACTACGCACAGTGAATTGAAGTGTTGGAACAGACTACTTCTCTTTCAGAGAAACGGATGTGAGATTTTTGTGAATGCTTGTAAGTAGCGTAAGGCACTTTCAAAGGAAAGTGATTTTCTCTGAAAGGACATCAGTTAGAAAGTTAAACAACACTCCATTCACTTCGCACAGTGAATTGAAGTGTTGGAACAGACTGGTTCTCTTTCATAGAAACGCATTTGAGTTTCCTGTGAATGCTTTTAAGTAGCTTAAGGAACTTTCAAAGGAAAGTGATTTTCTCTGAAAGGACAGCATTTAGAAAGTGAAGCCACACTCCATTCACTTCGCACAGTGAATTGAAGTGTTGGAACAGACTGCTTCTCTTTCAGAGAAACGGATGTGAGTTTATTGTGAATGCTTGTAAGTAGCTTAAGGCACTTTCAAAGGAAAGTGATTTTCTCTGAAAGGACAGCATTTAGAAAGTGAAGCAACAATCCATTCACTTCGCACAGTGAATTGAAGTGTTGGAACAGACTGCTTCTTTTTCAGAGAAACGGTTGTGAGTTTTTTGTGAATGCTTGTAAGTAGCTTAAGGCACTTTCAAAGGAAAGTGATTTTCTCTGAAAGGACAGCATTTACAAAGTGAAGCAACACTCCATTCACTTCACACAGTGAATTGAAGTGTTGGAAAAGACTGCATCTCTTTCAGAGAAAGGCATGTGAATTTCTGTTGAATGCTTGTAAGTAGCTTAAGGCACTTTGAAAGGAAAGTGATTTTCTCTAAAAGGAGAGCTAATGGAATGTGAAGCAACACTCCATTCACTTCGCACAGTGAATTGAAGTATTGGAACAGACCGCTTCTCTTTCATAGAAACCCATTTGAGTTTCCTGTGAATGCTTTTAAGTAGCTTAAGGAACTTTCAAAGGAAAGTGATTTTCTCTGAAAGGACAGCATTTAGAAAGTGAAGCAACACTCCATTCACTTCGCTCAGTGAATTGAAGTGGTGGAACAGACTGCTTCTCTTTCAGAGAAACGGATGTGAGTTTATTGTGAATGCTTGTAAGTAGCTTAAGGCACTTTCAAAGGAAAGTGATTTTCTCTGAAAGGACAGCATTTAGAAAGTGAAGCAACACTCCATTCACTTCGCACAGTGAATTGAAGTGTTGGAACAAACTGCTTCTCTTTCAGAAAAATGCATGTGAGTTTCTTGTGAATGCTTGCTACTAGCTTAATGCATTTTCAAAGGAAAGTGATTTTCTCTGAAAGGACATCAGATAGAAAGTTAAACAACACTCCATTCACTTCGCACAGTTAATTGAAGTGTTGGAACAGACTGCTTCTCTTTCATAGAAACGCATTTGAGTTTCCTGTGAATGCTTTTAAGTAGCTTAAGAAACTTTCAAAGGAAAGTGATTTTCTCTGAAAGGACAGCATTTAGAAAGTGAAGCAACACTCCATTCACTTCGCACAGTGAATTGAAGTGTTGGAACAGACTGGTTCTCTTTCATAGAACCGCATTTGATATTCCTGTGAATGCTTGTAAGTAGCTTAAGGCACTTTCAAAGGAAAGTGATTTTGTCTGAAGGAACAGCATTTATAAAGTGAAGCAACACTCCATTCACTACGCACAGTGAATTGAAGTGTTGGAACAGACTGCTTCTCTTTCAGAGAAACGCATGTGAGTTTTTTGTGAATACCTGTAAGTAGCTTAAGGCACTTTCAAAGCAAAGTGATTTTCTCTGAAAGGACAGCATTTACAAAGTGAAGCAACACTCCATTCACTTCGCACAGTGAATTGACGTGTTGGAACAGACTGCATCTCTTTCAGAGAAAGGCATGTGAATTTCTGTTTAATGCTTGTAAGTAGCTTAAGGCACTGTCAAAGGAAAGTGGTTTTCTCTAAAAGGAGAGCATATGGAATGTGAAGCAACACTCCATTCACTTCGCACAGTGAATTGAAGTGTTGGAACAGACTGCTTCTCTTTCATAGAAACGCATTTGAGTTTCCTGTGAATGCTTTTAAGTAGCTTAAGAAACTTTCAAAGGAAAGTGATTTTCTCTGAAAGGACAGCATTTAGAAAGTGAAGCAACACTCCATTCACTTCGCACAGTGAATTGAAGTGTTGGAACAGACTGCTTTTCTTTCAGAGATACGAATGTGAGTTTATTGTGAATGCTTGTAAGTAGCTTAAGGCACTTTCAAAGGAAAGTGATTTTCTCTGAAAGGACAGCATTTAGAAAGTGAAGCAACACTCCATTCACTTCGCAAGGTGAATTGAAGTGTTGGAACAGACTGCTTCTTTTTCAGAGAAATGCTTGTGAATTTCTGTTAAATGCTT
The DNA here is from genome assembly GCF_982192425.1 of Myodes glareolus. Classification (NCBI taxonomy): domain Eukaryota; kingdom Metazoa; phylum Chordata; class Mammalia; order Rodentia; family Cricetidae; genus Myodes; species Myodes glareolus. Next base: position 48,661 of record NW_028263274.1, read on the forward strand.
TTAAGTAGCTTAAGGCACTTTCAAAGGAAAGTGATTTTCTCTGAAAGGACAGCATTTAGAAAGTGAAGCAACACTGCCTTCACTTCGCACTGTGAATTGAAGTGTTGGAACAGACTGCTTCTCTTTCAGAGAAACGGATGTGAGTTTATTTTGAATGCTTGTAAGTAGCTTAAGGCATTTTCAAAGGAAAGTGATTTTCTCTGAAAGGACAGCATTTAGAAAGTGAAGCAACACTCCATTCACTTCGCACAGTGAATTGAAGTGTTGGAAGAGACTGCTTCTCTTTCAGAAAAACAGATGTGAGTTTCTTGTGAATGCTCTAAGTAGCTTATGGCAGTTTCAAACGAGAGTGATTTTCTCTAAAAGGAGAGCATTTAGAAAGTGAAGCAACACTCCATTCACTTCGCACAGTGAATTGAAGTGTTGGAACAGACTGCTTCTCTTTAAGAGAAACAGATGTGAGTTTCTTGTGAATGCTTGTAACTAGCTTAAGGCAGTTTCAAAAGAGAGTGATTTTGTCTAAAAGGAGAGCACATGGAAAGTGAAGCAACACTCCATTCACTTCGCACAGTGAATTGAAATGTTGGAACAGACTGCTTCTCTTTCAGAGAATCGCATGAGAATTTCTGCTGAATGCTTGTAAGTAGCTTAAGTCACTTTCAAAGGAAAGTGATTTTCTCTGAAAGGACAGCAATTAGAAAGTGAATCAACACTGCATTCACTTCGCACAGTGAATTGAAGTGTTGGAACAGACTGCTTCTCTTTCAGAGAAACAGATATGAGTTTCTTGTGAATGCTTGTAAGTAGCTTAAGGCACTTTCAAAGAAAATGATTTTCTCTGAAAGGACAGCATTTAGAAAGTGAATCAACACTCCATTCACTACGCACAGTGAATTGAAGTGTTGGAACAGACTACTTCTCTTTCAGAGAAACGGATGTGAGTTTTTTGTGAATGCTTGTAAGTAGCGTAAGGCACTTTCAAAGGAAAGTGATTTTCTCTGAAAGGACAGCATTTAGAAAGTGAAGCAACACTCCATTCACTTCGCAAGGTGAATTGAAGTGTTGGAACAGACTGCTTCTTTTTCAGAGAAACGCTTGTGAATTTCTGTTAAATGCTTTTAAGTAGCTTAAGGCACTTTCAAAGGAAAGTGATTTTCTCTGAAAGGACAGCATTTAGAAAGTGAAGCAACACTCCATTCACTTCGCACAGTGAATTGAAGTGTTGGAACAGACTGCTTCTCTTTCAGAGAAACGGATGTGAGTTTATTGTGAATGCTTGTAAGTAGCTTAAGGCACTTTCAAAGGAAAGTGATTTTCTCTGAAAGGACAGCATTTAGAAAGTGAAGCAACACTCCATTCACTACGCACAGTGAATTGAAGTGTTGGAACAGACTGCTTCTTTTTCAGAGAAACGCTTGTGAATTTCTGTTAAATGCTTGTAAGTAGCTTAAGGCACTTTCAAAGGAAAGTGATTTTCTCTGAAAGGACATCAGTTAGAAAGTTAAACAACACTCCATTCACTTCGCACAGTGAATTGAAGTGTTGGAACAGACTGGTTCTCTTTCATAGAAACGCATTTGAGTTTCCTGTGAATGCTTTTAAGTAGCTTAAGGAACTTTCAAAGGAAAGTGATTTTCTCTGAAAGGACAGCATTTAGAAAGTGAAGCCACACTCCATTCACTTCGCACAGTGAATTGAAGTGTTGGAACAGACTGCTTCTCTTTCAGAGAAACGGATGTGAGTTTATTGTGAATGCTTGTAAGTAGCTTAAGGCACTTTCAAAGGAAAGTGATTTTCTCTGAAAGGACAGCATTTAGAAAGTGAAGCAACAATCCATTCACTTCGCACAGTGAATTGAAGTGTTGGAACAGACTGCTTCTTTTTCAGAGAAACGTTTGTGAGTTTTTGTGAATGCTTGTAAGTAGCTTAAGGCACTTTCAAAGGAAAGTGATTTTCTCTGAAAGGACAGCATTTACAAAGTGAAGCAACACTCCATTCACTTCACACAGTGAATTGAAGTGTTGGAAAAGACTGCATCTCTTTCAGAGAAAGGCATGTGAATTTCTGTTGAATGCTTGTAAGTAGCTTAAGGCACTTTCAAAGGAAAGTGATTTTCTCTAAAAGGAGAGCATATGGAATGTGAAGCAACACTCCATTCACTTCGCACAGTGAATTGAAGTATTGGAACAGACCGCTTCTCTTTCATAGAAACCCATTTGAGTTTCCTGTGAATGCTTTTAAGTAGCTTAAGGAACTTTCAAAGGAAAGTGATTTTCTCTGAAAGGACAGCATTTAGAAAGTGAAGCAACACTCCATTCACTTCGCTCAGTGAATTGAAGTGGTGGAACAGACTGCTTCTCTTTCAGAGAAACGGATGTGAGTTTATTGTGAATGCTTGTAAGTAGCTTAAGGCACTTTCAAAGGAAAGTGATTTTCTCTGAAAGGACAGCATTTAGAAAGTGAAGCAACACTCCATTCACTTCGCACAGTGAATTGAAGTGTTGGAACAAACTGCTTCTCTTTCAGAAAAATGCATGTGAGTTTCTTGTGAATGCTTGCTACTAGCTTAATGCATTTTCAAAGGAAAGTGATTTTCTCTGAAAGGACATCAGATAGAAAGTTAAACAACACTCCATTCACTTCGCACAGTTAATTGAAGTGTTGGAACAGACTGCTTCTTTTTCATAGAAACGCATGTGAATTTCTGTTGAATGCTTGTAAGTAGCTTAAGGCACTTTCAAAGGAAAGTGATTTTCTCTGAAAGGACAGCATTTAGAAAGTGAAGCAACACTCCATTCACTTCGCACAGTGAATTGAAGTGTTGGAAGAGACTGCTTCTCTTCCAGAAAAACAGATGTGAGTTTCTTGTGAATGCTCTAAGTAGCTTATGGCAGTTTCAAAAGAGAGTGATTTTCTCTAAAAGGAGAGCATTTAGAAAGTGAAGCAACACTCCATTCACTTCGCACAGTGAATTGAAGTGCTGGAACAGACTGCTTCTCTTTAAGAGAAACAGATGTGAGTTTCTTGTGAATGCTTGTAACTAGCTTAAGGCAGTTTCAAAAGAGAGTGATTTTGTCTAAAAGGAGAGCACATGGAAAGTGAAGCAACACTCCATTCACTTCGCACAGTGAATTGAAATGTTGGAACAGACTGCTTCTCTTTCAGAGAATCGCATGAGAATTTCTGCTGAATGCTTGTAAGTAGCTTAAGTCACTTTCAAAGGAAAGTGATTTTCTCTGAAAGGACAGCAATTAGAAAGTGAATCAACACAGCATTCACTTCGCACAGTGAATTGAAGTGTTGGAACAGACTGCTTCTCTTTCAGAGAAACAGATGTGAGTTTCTTGTGAATGCTTGTAAGTATCTTATGGCAGTTTCAAAAGAGAGTGATTTTCTCTAAAAGGAGAGCATTTAGAAAGTGAAGCAATACTCCATTAACTTCGCACAGCGAATTGAAGTGTTGGAACAGACTGCTTCTCTTTCAGAGAAACAGATGTGAGTTTCTTGTGAATGCTTGTAACTAGCTTAAGGCAGTTTCAAAAGAGAGTGATTTTGTCTAAAAGGAGAGCACATGGAAAGTGAAGCAACACTCCATTCACTTCGCACAGTGAATTGAAGTGTTGGAACAAACTGCTTCGCTTTCAGAAAAATGCATGTGAGTTTCTTGTGAATGCTTGTAAGTAGCTTAAGGCACTTTCAAAGGAAAGTGAATTTCTCTGAGAGGACAGAATTTAGATAGTGAAGCAACACTCCATTCACTTCGCACAGTGAATTGAAATGTTGGAACAAAATGCTTCTCTTTCAGAAAAATGCATGTGAGTTTCTTGTGAATGCTTGTAAGTAGCTTAATGCAGTTTCAAAAGAGAGTGATTTTCTCTAAAAGGAGAGCATATAGAAAGTGAAGCAACACTCAATTCACTTCGCACAGTGAATTGAAGTGTTGGAACAGACAGTTTCTCTTTCATAGAAACACATTAGAGTTTACTGTGAATGCTTGTAAGTACCTTAAGGAACTTTCAAAGGAAAGTGATTTTCTCTGAAAGGACAGCATTTAGAAAGTGAAGCAACACTCCATTCACTTCGCACAGTGAATTGAAGTGTTGGAACAGACTGCTTCTCTTTCAGAGAAACAGATGTGAGTTTATTGTGAATGCTTGTAAGTAGCTTAAGGCACTTTCAAAGGAAAGTGATTTTCTTTGAAGGACAGCATTTAGAAAGTGAAGCAACACTCCATTCACTTCGCACAGTGAATTGAAGTGTTGGAACAGACTGCTTCTCTTTCAGAGAAAGAGATGTGAGTTTCTTGTGAATGCTTGTAACTAGCTTAAGGCAGTTTCAAAAGAGAGTGATTTTCTCTAAAAGGAGAGCATTTAGAAAGTGAAGCAACACTCCATTCACTTCGCACAGTGAATTGAAGTGTTGGAACCGACTCCTTCTTTTTCAGAGAAACGCATGTGAATTTCTGTTAAATGCTTGTAAGTAGCTTAAGGCACTTTCAAAGGAAAGTGATTTTCTCTGAAAGGACAGCATTTAGAAAGTGAAGCAACACTCCATTCACTTCACACAGTTAATTGAAGTGTTGGAACAGACTGCTTCTCTTTCAGAGAAACAGATGTGAGTTTCTTGTGAATGCGTGTAAGTAGCTTAAGGCAGTTTCAAAAGAGAGTGATTTTCTCTAACAGGAGAGCATATAAAAAGTGAAGCAACACTCCATTCACTTCGCACAGTGAATTGAAGCGTTGGAACAAACAGCTTCTCTTTCAGAAAAATGCATGTGAGTTTCTTGTGAATGCTTGCTACTAGCTTAAGGCATTTTCAAAGGAAAGTGATTTTCTCTGAAAGGACATCAGATAGAAAGTGAAACAACACTCCATTCACTTCGCACAGTTAATTGAAGTGTTGGAACAGACTGCTTCTTTTTCAGAGAAACGCATGTGAATTTCTGTTGAATGCTTGTAAGTAGCTTAAGGCACTTTCAAACGAAAGTGATTTTCACTGAACAAACAGCATATGAAAGTGAAGCAACACTCCATTCACTTTCCACACTGAATTCAAGTGTTGGAACAGACAGCTTCTCTTTCATAGAACCGCATTTGTTATTCCTGTGAATGCTTGTAAGTAGCTTAAGGCACTTTCAAAGGAAAGTGATTTTGTCTGAAGGAACAGCATTTATAAAGTGAAGCAACACTCCATTCACTACGCACAGTGAATTGAAGTGTTGGAACAGACTGCTTCTCTTTCAGAGAAACGGATGTGAGTTTATTGTGAATGCTTGTAAGTAGCTTAAGGCACTTTCAAAGGAAAGTGATTTTCTCTGAAAGGACAGCATTTAGAAAGTGAAGCCACACTCCATTCACTTTGCACAGTGAATTGAAGTGTTGGAACAGACTGCTTCTTTTTCAGAGAAACGCTTGTGAATTTCTGTTAAATCCTTTTAAGTATCTTAAGGCACTTTCAAAGGAAAGTGATTTTCTCTGAAAGGACAGCATTTAGAAAGTGAGGCAACACTGCATTCACTTGGGACAGTGAATTGAAGTGTTGGAACAGACTGCTTCTCTTTCAGAGAAACAGATGTGAGTTTCTTGTGAATGCTTGTAAGTAGCTAATGGCAGTTTCAAAAGAGAGTGATTTTCTCAAAAAGGAGAGGATTTAGAAAGTGAAGCAACACTCCATTCACTTCGCACAGTGAATTGAAGTGTTGGAACAGACAGTTTCTCTTTCATAGAAACGCATTAGAGTTTACTGTGAATGCTTGTAAGTACCTTAAGGAACTTTCAAAGGAAAGTGATTTTCTATGAAAGGGCAGCATTTAGAAAGTGAAGGAACACTCCATTCACTTTGCACAGTGAATTGAAGTGTTGGAACAGACTGCTTCTCTTTCAGAGAAACGGATGTGAGTTTATTGTGAATGCTTGTAAGTAGCTTAAGGCACTTTCAAAGGAAAGTGATTTTCTCTTAAAGGACAGCATTTAGAAAGTGAAGCAACACTCCATTCACTACGCACAGTGAATTGAAGTGTTGGAACAGACTGCTTCCCTTTCAGAGAAACGGTTGTGATTTTTTGTGAAGGCTTGTAAGTAGCTTAAGGCACTTTCAAAGCAAAGTGATTTTCTCTGAAAGGACAGCATTTACAAAGTGAAGCAACACTCCATTCACTTCACACAGTGAATTGAAGTGTTGGAACAGACTGCATCTCTTTCAGAGAAAGGCATGTGAATTTCTGTTTAATGCTTGTAAGTAGCTTAAGGCACTTTCAAAGGAAAGTGGTTTTCTCTAAAAGGAGAGCATATGGAATGTGAAGCAACACTCCATTCACTTCGCACAGTGAATTGAAGTGTTGGAACAGACTGCTTCTCTTTCATAGAAACGCATTTGAGTTTCCTGTGAATGCTTGTAAGTAGCTTAAGGCACTTTCAAAGGAAAGTGATTTTCTCTGAAAGGACAGCATTTAGAAAGTGAAGCCACACTCCATTCACTTCGCACAGTGAATTGAAGTGTTGGAACAGACTGCTTCTTTTTCAGAGAAACGCTTGTGAATTTCTGTTAAATCCTTTTAAGTATCTTAAGGCACTTTCAAAGGAAAGTGATTTTCTCTGAAAGGACAGCATTTAGAAAGTGAAGCAACACTGCATTCACTTGGGACAGTGAATTGAAGTGTTGGAACAGACTGCTTCTCTTTCAGAGAAACAGATGTGAGTTTCTTGTGAATGCTTGTAAGTAGCTTATGGTAGTTTCAAAAGAGAGTGATTTTCTCAAAAAGGAGAGGATTTAGAAAGTGAAGCAACACTCCATTCACTTCGCACAGTGAATTGAAGTGTTGGAACAGACTACTTCTCTTTCAGAGAAACAGATGTGAGTTTCTTGTGAATGCTTGTAACTAGCTTAAGGCAGTTTCAAAAGAGAGTGATTTTGTCTAAAAGGAGAGCACATGGAAAGTGAAGCAACACTCCATTCACTTCGCACAGTGAATAGAAGTGTTGGAACCAACTGCTTCTCTTTCAGAAAAATGCATGTGAGTTTCTTGTGAATGCTTGTAAGTAGCTTAAGGCACTTTCAAAGGAAAGTGAATTTCTCTGAAAGGACAGCATTTAGATAGTGAAGCAACACTCCATTCACTTCGCACAGTGAATTGAAATGTTGGAACAAACTGCTTCTCTTTCAGAAAAATGCATGTGAGTTTCTTGTGAATGCTTTTAAGTAGCTTAAGGCAGTTTCAAAAGAGAGTGATTTTCTTTAAAAGGAGAGCATTTAGAAAGTGAAGCAACACTCCATTCACTACGCACAGTGAATTGAAGTGTTGGAACAGACAGCTTCTCTTTCATAGAAACGCATTTGAGTTTCCTGTGAATGCTTGTAAGTAGCTTAATGCACTTTCAAAGGAAAGTGATTTTCTCTGAAAGGACAGCATTTAGAACGTGAAGGAACACTCCATTCACTTCGCACAGTGAATTGAAGTGTTGGAACAGACAGCTTCTCTTTCATAGAACCGCATTTGATATTCCTGTGAATGCTTGTAAGTAGCTTAATGCACTTTCAAAGGAAAGTGATTTTCTCTGAAAGGACAGCATTTAGAAAGTGAAGGAACACTCCATTCACTTTGCACAGTGAATTGAAGTGTTGGAACAGACTGCTTCTCTTTCAGAGAAACAGATGTGAGTTTCTTGTGAATGCTTGTAAGTAGCATTAGGCAGTTTCAAAAGAGAGTGATTTTCTCTAAAAGGAGAGCATATAGAAAGTGAAGCAACACTCAATTCACTTCGCACAGTGAATTGAAGTGTTGGAACAGACAGTTTCTCTTTCATAGAAACGCATTAGAGTTTCTGTGAATGCTTGTAAGTACCTTAAGGAACTTTCAAAGGAAAGTGATTTTCTCTGAAAGGACAGCATTTAGAAAGTGAAGGAACACTCCATTCACTTTGCACAGTGAATTGAAGTGTTGGAACAGACTGCTTCTCTTTCAGAGAAACGGATGTGAGTTTATTGTGAATGCTTGTAAGTAGCTTAAGGCACTTTCAAAGGAAAGTGATTTTCTCTGAAAGGACAGCATTTAGAAAGTGAAGCAACACTCCATTCACTACGCACAGTGAATTGAAGTGTTGGAACAGACTGCTTCTCTTTCAGAGAAACGGTTGTGATTTTTTGTGAATGCTTGTAAGTAGCTTAAGGCACTTTCAAAGCAAAGTTATTTTCTCTGAAAGGACAGCATTTACAAAGTGAAGCAACACTCCATTCACTTCACACAGTGAATTGAAGTGTTGGAACAGACTGCATTTCTTTCAGAGAAAGGCATGTGAATTTCTGTTTAATGCTTGTAAGTAGCTTAAGGCACTTTCAAAGGAAAGTGGTTTTCTCTAAAAGGAGAGCATATGGAATGTGAAGCAACACTCCATTCACTTCGCACAGTGAATTGAAGTGTTGGAACAGACTGCTTCTCTTTCATAGAAACGCATTTGAGTTTCCTGTGAATGCTTTTAAGTAGCTTAAGGAACTTTCAAAGGAAAGTGATTTTCTCTGAAAGGACAGCATTTAGAAAGTGAAGCAACACTCCATTCACTTCGCACAGTGAATTGAAGTGTTGGAACAGACTGCTTTTCTTTCAGAGATACGAATGTGAGTTTATTGTGAATGCTTGTAAGTAGCTTAAGGCACTTTCAAAGGAAAGTGATTTTCTCTGAAAGGACAGCATTTAGAAAGTGAAGCAACACTCCATTCACTTCGCAAGGTGAATTGAAGTGTTGGAACAGACTGCTTCTCTTTCAGAGAAACGGATGTGAGTTTATTGTGAATGCTTGTAAGTAGCTTAAGGCACTTTCAAAGGAAAGTGATTTTCTCTGAAAGGACAGCATTTAGAAAGTGAAGCAACACTCCATTCACTTCGCACAGTGAATTGAAGTGTTGGAACAGACTGCTTCTTTTTCAGAGAAACGCTTGTGAATTTCTGTTAAATGCTTGTAAGTAGCTTAAGGCACTTTCAAAGGAAAGTGATTTTCTCTGAAAGGACATCAGTTAGAAAGTTAAACAACACTCCATTCACTTCGCACAGTGAATTGAAGTGTTGGAACAGACTGGTTCTCTTTCATAGAAACGCATTTGAGTTTCCTGTGAATGCTTTTAAGTAGCTTAAGGAACTTTCAAAGGAAAGTGATTTTCTCTGAAAGGACAGCATTTAGAAAGTGAAGCCACACTCCATTCACTTCGCACAGTGAATTGAAGTGTTGGAACAGACTGCTTCTCTTTCAGAGAAACGGATGTGAGTTTATTGTGAATGCTTGTAAGTAGCTTAAGGCACTTTCAAAGGAAAGTGATTTTCTCTGAAAGGACAGCATTTAGAAAGTGAAGCAACACTCCATTCACTTCGCACAGTGAATTGAAGTGTTGGAACAGACTGCTTCTCTTTCAGAGAAACGGTTGTGAGTTTTTTGTGAATGCTTGTAAGTAGCTTAAGGCACTTTCAAAGGAAAGTGATTTTCTCTGAAAGGACAGCATTTACAAAGTGAAGCAACACTCCATTCACTTCACACAGTGAATTGAAGTGTTGGAACAGACTGCATCTCTTTCAGAGAAAGGCATGTGAATTTCTGTTGAATGCTTGTAAGTAGCTTAAGGCACTTTCAAATGAAAGTGATTTTCTCTAAAAGGAGAGCATATGGAATATGAAGCAACACTCCATTCACTTCGCACAGTGAATTGAAGTATTGGAACAGACTGCTTCTCTTTCATAGAAACCCATTTGAGTTTCCTGTGAATGCTTTTAAGTAGCTTAAGGAACTTTCAAAGGAAAGTGATTTTCTCTGAAAGGACAGCATTTAGAAAGTGAAGCAACACTCCATTCACTTCGCTCAGTGAATTGAAGTGGTGGAACAGACTGCTTCTCTTTCAGAGAAACGGATGTGAGTTTATTGTGAATGCTTGTAAGTAGCTTAAGGCACTTTCAAAGGAAAGTGATTTTCTCTGAAAGGACAGCATTTAGAAAGTGAAGCAACACTCCATTCACTTCGCACAGTGAATTGAAGTGTTGGAACAAACTGCTTCTCTTTCAGAAAAATGCATGTGAGTTTCTTGTGAATGCTTGCTACTAGCTTAATGCATTTTCAAAGGAAAGTGATTTTCTCTGAAAGGACATCAGATAGAAAGTTAAACAACACTCCATTCACTTCGCACAGTTAATTGAAGTGTTGGAACAGACTGCTTCTTTTTCAGAGAAACACATGTGAATTTCTGTTGAATGCTTGTAAGTAGCTTAAGGCACTTTCAAACGAAAGTGATTTTCACTGAACAAACAGCATATGAAAGTGAAGCAACACTCCATTCACTTCCCACACTGAATTCAAGTATTGGAACAGACAGCTTCTCTTTCATAGAACCGCATTTGATATTCCTGTGAATGCTTGTAAGTAGCTTAAGGCACTTTCAAAGGAAAGTGATTTTGTCTGAAGGAACAGCATTTATAAAGTGAAGCAACACTCCATTCACTACGCACAGTGAATTGAAGTGTTGGAACAGACTGCTTCTCTTTCAGAGAAACGGTTGTGATTTTTTGTGAATGCTTGTAAGTAGCTTAAGGCACTTTCAAAGCAAAGTGATTTTCTCTGAAAGGACAGCATTTACAAAGTGAAGCAACACTCCATTCACTTCGCACAGTGAATTGAAGTGTTGGAACAGACTGCATCTCTTTCAGAGAAAGGCATGTGAATTTCTGTTTAATGCTTGTAAGTAGCTTAAGGCACTGTCCAAGGAAAGTGGTTTTCTCTAAAAGGAGAGCATATGGAATGTGAAGCAACACTCCATTCACTTCGCACAGTGAATTGAATTGTTGGAACAGACTGCTTCTCTTTCATAGAAACGCATTTGAGTTTCCTGTGAATGCTTTGAAGTAGCTTAAGAAACTTTCAAAGGAAAGTGATTTTCTCTGAAAGGACAGCATTTAGAAAGTGAAGCAACACTCCATTCACTTCGCACAGTGAACTGAAGTGTTGGAACAGACTGCTTTTCTTTCAGAGATACGAATGTGAGTTTATTGTGAATGCTTGTAAGTAGCTTAAGGCACTTTCAAAGGAAAGTGATTTTCTCTGAAAGGACAGCATTTAGAAAGTGAAGCAACACTCCATTCACTACGCAAGGTGAATTGAAGTGTTGGAACAGACTGCTTCTTTTTCAGAGAAACGCTTGTGAATTTCTGTTAAATGCTTTTAAGTAGCTTAAGGCACTTTCAAAGGAAAGTGATTTTCTCTGAAAGGACAGCATTTAGAAAGTGAAGCAACACTCCATTCACTTCGCACAGTGAATTGAAGTGTTGGAACAGACTGCTTCACTTTCAGAGAAACGGATGTGAGTTTATTGTGAATGCTTGTAAGTAGCTTAAGGCACTTTCAAAGGAAAGTGATTTTCTCTGAAAGGACAGCATTTAGAAAGTGAAGCAACACTCCATTCACTTCGCACAGTGAATTGAAGTGTTGGAACAGACTGCTTCTTTTTCAGAGAAACCTTTGTCAATTTCTGTTAAATGCTTGTAAGTAGCTTAAGGCACTTTCAAAGGAAAGTGATTTTCTCTGAAAGGACATCAGTTAGAAAGTTAAACAACACTCCATTCACTTCGCACAGTGAATTGAAGTGTTGGAACAGACTGGTTCTCTTTCATAGAAACGCATTTGAGTTTCCTGTGAATGCTTTTAAGTAGCTTAAGGAACTTTCAAAGGAAAGTGATTTTCTCTGAAAGGACAGCATTTAGAAAGTGAAGCCACACTCCATTCACTTCGCACAGTGAATTGAAGTGTTGGAACAGACTGCTTCTCTTTCAGAGAAACGGATGTGAGTTTATTGTGAATGCTTGTAAGTAGCTTAAGGCACTTTCAAAGGAATGTGATTTTCTCTGAAAGGACAGCATTTAGAAAGTGAAGCAACACTCCATTCACTTCGCACAGTGAATTGAAGTGTTGGAACAGACTGCTTCTCTTTCAGAGAAACGGTTGTGAGTTTTTTGTGAATGCTTGTAAGTAGCTTAAGGCACTTTCAAAGGAAAGTGATTTTCTCTGAAAGGACACATTTACAAAGTGAAGCAACACTCCATTCACTTCACACAGTGAATTGAAGTGTTGGAACAGACTGCATCTCTTTCAGAGAAAGGCATGTGAATTTCTGTTGAATGCTTGTAAGTAGCTTAAGGCACTTTCAAAGGAAAGTGATTTTCTCTAAAAGGAGAGCATATGGAATGTGAAGCAACACTCCATTCACTTCGCACAGTGAATTGAAGTATTGGAACAGACTGCTTCTCTTTCATAGAAACCCATTTGAGTTTCCTGTGAATGCTTTTAAGTAGCTTAAGGAACTTTCAAGGGAAAGTGATTTTCTCTGAAAGGACAGCATTTAGAAAGTGAAGCAACACTCCATTCACTTCGCTCAGTGAATTGAAGTGTTGGAACAGACTGCTTCTCTTTCAGAGAAACGGATGTGAGTTTATTGTGAATGCTTGTAAGTAGCTTAAGGCACTTTCAAAGGAAAGTGATTTTCTCTGAAAGGACAGCATTTAGAAAGTGAAGCAACACTCCATTCACTTCGCACAGTGAATTGAAGTGTTGGAACAGACTGCTTCTTTTTCAGAGAAGCGCTTGTGAATTTCTGTTAAATGCTTTTAAGTTGCTTAAGGCACTTTCAAAGGAAAGTGATTTTCTCTGAAAGGACAGCAATTAGAAAGTGAAGCAACACTCCATTCACTTCGCACAGTGAATTGAAGTGTTGGAACAGACTGCTTCTCTTTCAGAGAAACAGATGTGAGTTTCTTGTGAATGCTTGTAAGTAGCTTATGGTAGTTTCAAAAGAGAGTGATTTTCTCTAAAAGGAGAGCATTTAGAAAGTGAAGCAATACTCCATTAACTTTGCACAGCGAATTGAAGTGTTGGAACAGACTGCTTCTCTTTCAGAGAAACAGATGTGAGTTTCTTGTGAATGCTTGTAACTAGCTTAAGGCAGTTTCAAAAGAGAGTGATTTTGTCTAAAAGGAGAGCACATGGAAAGTGAAGCAACACTCCATTCACTTCGCACAGTGAATTGAAGTGTTGGAACAAACTGCTTCGCTTTCAGAAAAATGCATGTGAGTTTCTTGTGAATGCTTGTAAGTAGCTTAAGGCACTTTCAAAGGAAAGTGAATTTCTCTGAGAGGACAGAATTTAGATAGTGAAGCAACACTCCATTCACTTCGCACAGTGAATTGAAATGTTGGAACAAAATGCTTCTCTTTCAGAAAAATGCATGTGAGTTTCTTGTGAATGCTTGTAAGTAGCTTAAGGCAGTTTCAAAAGAGAGTGATTTTCTCTAAAAGGAGAGCATATAGAAAGTGAAGCAACACTCAATTCACTTCGCACAGTGAATTGAAGTGTTGGAACAGACAGTTTCTCTTTCATAGAAACGCATTAGAGTTTACTGTGAATGCTTGTAAGTACCTTAAGGAACTTTCAAGGAAAGTGATTTTCTCTGAAAGGACAGCATTTAGAAAGTGAAGGAACACTCCATTCACTTTACACAGTGAATTGAAGTGTTGGAACAGACTGCTTCTCTTTCAGAGAAACGGATGTGAGTTTATTGTGAATGCTTGTAAGTAGCTTAAGGCACTTTCAAAGGAAAGTGATTTTCTCTGAAAGGACAGCATTTAGAAAGTGAAGCAACACTCCATTCACTTCGCACAGTGAATTGAAGTGTTGGAACAGACTGCTTCTTTTTCAGAGAAACGCTTGTGAATTTCTGTTAAATGCTTTTAAGTAGCTTAAGGCACTTTCAAAGGAAAGTGATTTTCTCTGAAAGGACAGCATTTAGAAAGTGAAGCAACACTCCATTCACTTCGCACAGTGAATTGAAGTGTTGGAACAGACTGCTTCTCTTTCAGAGAAACAGATGTGAGTTTCTTGTGAATGCTTGTAAGTAGCTTATGGCAGTTTCAAAAGAGAGTGATTTTCTCTAAAAGGAGAGCATTTAGAAAGTGAAGCAACACTCCATTCACTTCGCACAGTGAATTGAAGTGTTGGAACAGACTGCTTCTCTTTCAGAGAAAGAGATGTGAGTTTCTTGTGAATGCTTGTAACTAGCTTAAGGCAGTTTCAAAAGAGAGTGATTTTCTCTAAAAGGAGAGCATTTAGAAAGTGAAGCAACACTCCATTCACTTCGCACAGTGAATTGAAGTGTTGGAACCGACTCCTTCTTTTTCAGAGAAACGCATGTGAATTTCTGTTAAATGCTTGTAAGTAGCTTAAGGCACTTTCAAAGGAAAGTGATTTTCTCTGAAAGGACAGCATTTAGAAAGTGAAGCAACACTCCATTCACTTCACACAGTTAATTGAAGTGTTGGAACAGACTGCTTCTCTTTCAGAGAAACAGATGTGAGTTTCTTGTGAATGCGTGTAAGTAGCTTAAGGCAGTTTCAAAAGAGAGTGATTTTCTCTAACAGGAGAGCATATAAAAAGTGAAGCAACACTCCATTCACTTCGCACAGTGAATTGAAGCGTTGGAACAAACTGCTTCTCTTTCAGAAAAATGCATGTGAGTTTCTTGTGAATGCTTGCTACTAGCTTAAGGCATTTTCAAAGGAAAGTGATTTTCTCTGAAAGGACATCAGATAGAAAGTTAAACAACACTCCATTCACTTCGCACAGTTAATTGAAGTGTTGGAACAGACTGCTTCTTTTTCAGAGAAACGCATGTGAATTTCTGTTGAATGCTTGTAAGTAGCTTAAGGCACTTTCAAACGAAAGTGATTTTCACTGAACAAACAGCATATGAAAGTGAAGCAACACTCCATTCACTTCCCACACTGAATTCAAGTGTTGGAACAGACAGCTTCTCTTTCATAGAACTGCATTTGATATTCCTGTGAATGCTTGTAAGTAGCTTAAGGCACTTCAAAGGAAAGTGATTTTGTCTGAAGGAATAGCATTTATAAAGTGAAGCAACACTCCATTCACTACGCACAGTGAATTGAAGTGTTGGAACAGACTGCTTCTCTTTCAGAGAAACGGATGTGAGTTTATTGTGAATGCTTGTAAGTAGCTTAAGGCACTTTCAAAGGAAAGTGATTTTCTCTGAAAGGACAGCATTTAGAAAGTGAAGCCACACTCCATTCACTTCGCACAGTGAATTGAAGTGTTGGAACAGACTGCTTCTTTTTCAGAGAAACGCTTGTGAATTTCTGTTAAATCCTTTTAAGTATCTTAAGGCACTTTCAAAGGAAAGTGATTTTCTCTGAAAGGACAGCATTTAGAAAGTGAAGCAACACTGCATTCATTTGGGACAGTGAATTGAAGTGTTGGAACAGACTGCTTCTCTTTCAGAGAAACAGATGTGAGTTTCTTGTGAATGCTTGTAAGTAGCTTATGGAGTTTCAAAAGAGAGTGATTTTCTCAAAAAGGAGAGGATTTAGAAAGTGAAGCAACACTCCATTCACTTCGCACAGTGAATTGAAGTGTTGGAACAGACTGCTTCTCTTTCAGAGAAACAGATGTGAGTTTCTTGTGATAGCTTGTAACTAGCTTAAGGCAGTTTCAAAAGAGAGTGATTTTGTCTAAAAGGAGAGCACATGGAAAGTGAAGCAACACTCCATTCACTTCGCACAGTGAATAGAAGTGTTGGAACCAACTGCTTCTCTTTCAGAAAAATGCATGTGAGTTTCTTGTGAATGCTTGTAAGTAGCTTAAGGCACTTTCAAAGGAAAGTGAATTTCTCTGAAAGGACAGCATTTAGATAGTGAAGCAACACTCCATTCACTTCGCACAGTGAATTGAAGTGTTGGAACAGACAGCTTCTCTTTCATAGAAACGCATTTGAGTTTCCTGTGAATGCTTGTAAGTAGCTTAATGCACTTTCAAAGGAAAGTGATTTTCTCTGAAAGGACAGCATTTAGAACGTGAAGGAACACTCCATTCACTTCGCACAGTGAATTGAAGTGTTGGAACAGACAGCTTCTCTTTCATAGAACCGCATTTGATATTCCTGTGAATGCTTGTAAGTAGCTTAATGCACTTTCAAAGGAAAGTGATTTTCTCTGAAAGGACAGCATTTAGAAAGTGAAGGAACACTCCATTCACTTTGCACAGTGAATTGAAGTGTTGGAACAGACTGCTTCTCTTTCAGAGAAACGGATGTGAGTTTATTGTGAATGCTTGTAAGTAGCTTAATGCACTTTCAAAGGAAAGTGATTTTCTCTGAATGGACAGCATTTAGAAAGTGAAGCAACACTCCATTCACTTCTCACAGTGAATTGAAGTGTTGGAACAGACTGCTTCTTTTTCAGAGAAACGCTTGTGAATTTCTGTTAAATGCTTTTAAGTAGCTTAAGGCACTTTTAAAGGAAAGTGATTTTCTCTGAAAGGACAGCATTTAGAAAGTGAAGCAACACTCCATTCACTTCGCACAGTGAATTGAAGTGTTGGAACAGACTGCTTCTCTTTCAGAGAAACAGATGTGAGTTTCTTGTGAATGCTTGTAACTAGCTTAAGGCAGTTTCAAAAGAGAGTGATTTTCTCTAAAGGAGAGCATTTAGAAAGTGAAGCAACACTCCATTCACTTCGCACAGTGAATTGAAGTGTTGGAACCGACTCCTTCTTTTTCAGAGAAACGCATGTGAATTTCTGTTAAATGCTTGTAAGTAGCTTAAGGCACTTTCAAAGGAAAGTGATTTTCTCTAAAAGGACAGCATTTAGAAAGTGAAGCAACACTCCATTCACTTCGCACAGTAAATTGAAGTGTTGGAACAGACTGCTTATCTTTCAGAGAAACGGTTGTGAGTTTTTTGTGAATGCTTGTAAGTAGCTTAAGGCACTTTCAAAGCAAAGTGATTTTCTCTGAAAGGACAGCATTTACAAAGTGAAGCAACCCTCCATTCACTTCGCACAGTGAATTGAAGTGTTGGAACAGACTGCATCTCTTTCAGAGAAAGGCATGTGAATTTCTGTTGAATGCTTGTAAGTAGCTTAAGGCAGTTTCAAAAGAGAGTGATTTTCTCTAAAAGGAGAGCATATGGAAAGTGAAGCAACACTCCATTCACTTCGCACAGTAAATTGAAGTGTTGTAACAGACTGCTTCTCTTTCAGACAAACAGATGTGAATTTCTGTTGAATACTTGTAAGTAGCTTAAGGCACTATAAAAGAAAGTGATTTTCTCTGAAAGGACAGCAATTAGAAAGTGAAGCAACACTCCATTCACTACGCACAGTGAATTGAAGTGTTGGAACAGACTACTTCTCTTTCACAGAAACGGATGTGAGTTTTTTGTGAATGCTTGTAAGTAGCTTAAGGCACTTTCAAAGAAAAGTGATTTTCTCTGAAAGGACAGCATTTAGAAAGTGAAGCCACACTCCATTCACTTCGCCCAGTGAAATGAATTGTTGGAACAGACTGCTTCTCTTTCAGAGAAACAGATGTGAGTTTCTTGTGAATGCTTGTAAGTAGCATAAGGCAGTTTCAAAAGAGAGTGATTTTCTCTAAAAGGAGAGCATATGAAAAGTGAAGCAACACTCAATTCACTTCGCATAGTGAATTGAAGTGTTGGAACAGACAGTATCTCCTTCATAGAAACACATTAGAGTTTACTGAGAATGCTTGTAAGTACCTTAAGGAACTTTCAAAGGAAAGTGATTTTCTCTGAAAGGACAGCATTTAGAAAGTGAAGGAACACTCCATTCACTTTGCACAGTGAATTGAAGTGTTGGAACAGACTGCTTCTCTTTCAGAGAAACGGATGTGAGTTTATTGTGAATGCTTGTAAGTAGCTTAAGGCACTTTCAAAGGAAAGTGATTTTCTCTGAAAGGACAGCATTTAGAAAGTGAAGCAACACTCCATTCACTTCGCACAGTGAATTGAAGTGTTGGAACAGACTGCTTCTCTTTCAGAGAAACAGATGTGAGTTTCTTGTGAATGCTTGTAAGTAGCTTATGGCAGTTTAAAAAGAGAGTGATTTTCTCTAAAAGGAGAGCATATGGAAAGTGAAGCAACACTCCATTCACTTCGCACAGTGAATTGAAGTGTTGGAACAAACTGCTTCTCTTTCAGAAAAATGCATGTGAGTTTCTTGTGAATGCTTGTAAGTAGCTTAAGGCACTTTCAAAGGAAAGTGAATTTCTCTGAAAGGACAGCATTTAGAAAGTGAAGTAACACTCCATTTACTTCGCACAGTGAATTGAAGTGTTGTAACAGACTGCTTCTCTTTCAGACAAACAGATGTGAATTTCTGTTGAATGCTTGTAAGTAGCTTAAGGCACTTTCAAAGAAAGTGATTTTCTCTGAAAGGACAGCACTTAGAAAGTGAAGCAACACTACATTCACTACGCACAGTGAATTGAAGTGTTGGAACAGACTACTTCTCTTTCAGAGAAACGGATGTGAGTTTTTTTGAATGCTTGTAAGTAGCTTAAGGCACTTTCAAAGAAAAGTGATTTTCTCTGAAAGGACAGCATTTAGAAAGTGAAGCCACACTCCATTCACTTCGCACAGTGAATTGAAATGTTGGAACAGACTGCTTCTCTTTCAGAGAAACAGATGTGAGTTTCTTGTGAATGCTTGTAAGTAGCATAAGGCAGTTACAAAAGAGAGTGATTTTCTCTAAAAGGAGAGCATATAGAAAGTGAAGCAACACTCAATTCACTTCGCACAGTGAATTGAAGTGTTGGAACAGACAGTTTCTCTTTCATAGAAACGCATTAGAATTTACTGTGAATGCTTGTAAGTACCTTAAGGAACTTTCAAAGGAAAGTGATTTTCTCTGAAAGGACAGCATTTAGAAAGTGAAGGAACACTCCATTCACTTTGCACAGTGAATTGAAGTGTTGGAACAGACTGCTTCTCTTGCAGAGAAACGGATGTGAGTTTCTTGTGAATGCTTGTAAGTAGCTTATGGCAGTTTCAAAAGAGAGTGATTTTCTCTAAAAGGAGAGCATTTAGAAAGTGAAGCAACACTCCATTCACTTCGCACACTGAATTGAAGTGTTGGAACAGACTGCTTCTCTTTCAGAGAAACAGATATGAGTTTCTTGTGAATGCTTGTAAGTAGCTTAAGGCAGTTTAAAAAGAGAGTGATTTTCTCTAAAAGGAGAGCATATAGAAAGTGAAGCAACACTCCATTCACTTTGCACAGTGAATTGAAGTGTTGGAACAGACTGCTTCTTTTTCAGAGAAACGCATGTGAATTTCTGTTGAATGCTTGTAAGTAGCTTAAGGCACTTTCAAACGAAAGTGATTTTCACTGAACAAACAGCATTTAGAAAGTGAAGCAACACTCCATTCACTTCCCACACTGAATTCAAGTGTTGGAACAGACAGCTTCTCTTTCATAGAACCGCATTTGATATTCCTGTGAATGCTTGTAAGTAGCTTAAGGCACTTTCAAAGCAAAGTGATTTTCTCTGAAAGGACAGCATTTAGAAAGTGAAGCAACACTCCATTCACTTCGCACAGTGAATTGAAGTGTTGGAACAGACTGCTTCTTTTTCGAGAAAGGCATGTGAATTTCTGTTGAATGCTTGTAAGTAGCTTAAGGCACTTTCAAAGGAAAGTGGTTTTCTCTAAAAGGATAGCATATGGAATGTGAAGCAACACTCCATTCACTTCGCACAGTGAATTGAAGTGTTGGAACAGACTGCTTCTCTTTCATAGAAACGCATTTGAGTTTCCTGTGAATGCTTTTAAGTAGCTTAAGGAACTTTCAAAGGAAAGTGATTTTCTCTGAAAGGACAGCATTTAGAAAGTGAAGCAACACTCCATTCACTTCGCACAGTGAATTGAAGTGTTGGAACAGACTGCTTTTCTTTCAGAGATACGAATGTGAGTTTATTGTGAATGCTTGTACGTAGCTTAAGGCACTTTCAAAGAAAAGTGATTTTCTCTGAAAGGACAGCATTTAGAAAGTGAAGCAACACTCCATTCACTTCACACAGTGAATTGAAGTTTTTGAACAGACTGCTTCTTTTTCAGAGAAACGCTTGTGAATTTCTGTTAAATGCTTTTAAGTAGCTTAAGGCACTTTCAAAGGAAAGTGATTTTCTCTGAAAGGACAGCATTTAGAAAGTGAAGCAACACTCCATTCACTTCGCACAGTGAATTGAAGTGTTGGAACAGACTGCTTCTCTTTCAGAGAAACGGATGTGAGTTTATTGTGAATGCTTGTAAGTAGCTTAAGGCACTTTCAAAGGAAAGTGATTTTCTCTGAAAGGACAGCATTTAGAAAGTGAAGCAACACTCCATTCACTTCGCACAGTGAATTGAAGTGTTGGAACAGACTGCTTCTCTTTCAGAGAAACGGATGTGAGTTTATTGTGAATGCTTGTAAGTAGCTTAAGGCACTTTCAAAGGAAAGTGATTTTCTCTGAAAGGACAGCATTTAGAAAGTGAAGCAACACTCCATTCACTTCGCACAGTGAATTGAAGTGTTGGAACAGACTGCTTCTTTTTCAGAGAAACGCTTGTGAATTTCTGTTAAATGCTTTTAAGTAGCTTAAGGCACTTTCAAAGGAAAGTGATTTTCTCTGAAAGGACAGCATTTAGAAAGTGAAGCAACACTCCATTCACTTCGCACAGTGAATTGAAGTGTTGGAACAGACTGCTTCTCTTTCAGAGAAACAGATGTGAGTTTCTTGTGAATGCTTGTAAGTAGCTTATGGCAGTTTCAAAAGAGAGTGATTTTCTCTAAAAGGAGAGCATTTAGAAAGTGAAGCAACACTCCATTCACTTCGCACAGTGAATTGAAGTGTTGGAACAGACTGCTTCTCTTTCAGAGAAAGAGATGTGAGTTTCTTGTGAATGCTTGTAACTAGCTTAAGGCAGTTTCAAAAGAGAGTGATTTTCTCTAAAAGGAGAGCATTTAGAAAGTGAAGCAACACTCCATTCACTTCGCACAGTGAATTGAAGTGTTGGAACCGACTCCTTCTTTTTCAGAGAAACGCATGTGAATTTCTGTTAAATGCTTGTAAGTAGCTTAAGGCACTTTCAAAGGAAAGTGATTTTCTCTGAAAGGACAGCATTTAGAAAGTGAAGCAACACTCCATTCACTTCACACAGTTAATTGAAGTGTTGGAACAGACTGCTTCTCTTTCAGAGAAACAGATGTGAGTTTCTTGTGAATGCGTGTAAGTAGCTTAAGGCAGTTTCAAAAGAGAGTGATTTTCTCTAACAGGAGAGCATATAAAAAGTGAAGCAACACTCCATTCACTTCGCACAGTGAATTGAAGCGTTGGAACAAACTGCTTCTCTTTCAGAAAAATGCATGTGAGTTTCTTGTGAATGCTTGCTACTAGCTTAAGGCATTTTCAAAGGAAAGTGATTTTCTCTGAAAGGACATCAGATAGAAAGTTAAACAACACTCCATTCACTTCGCACAGTTAATTGAAGTGTTGGAACAGACTGCTTCTTTTTCAGAGAAACGCATGTGAATTTCTGTTGAATGCTTGTAAGTAGCTTAAGGCACTTTCAAACGAAAGTGATTTTCACTGAACAAACAGCATATGAAAGTGAAGCAACACTCCATTCACTTCCCACACTGAATTCAAGTGTTGGAACAGACAGCTTCTCTTTCATAGAACTGCATTTGATATTCCTGTGAATGCTTGTAAGTAGCTTAAGGCACTTCAAAGGAAAGTGATTTTGTCTGAAGGAATAGCATTTATAAAGTGAAGCAACACTCCATTCACTACGCACAGTGAATTGAAGTGTTGGAACAGACTGCTTCTCTTTCAGAGAAACGGATGTGAGTTTATTGTGAATGCTTGTAAGTAGCTTAAGGCACTTTCAAAGGAAAGTGATTTTCTCTGAAAGGACAGCATTTAGAAAGTGAAGCCACACTCCATTCACTTCGCACAGTGAATTGAAGTGTTGGAACAGACTGCTTCTTTTTCAGAGAAACGCTTGTGAATTTCTGTTAAATCCTTTTAAGTATCTTAAGGCACTTTCAAAGGAAAGTGATTTTCTCTGAAAGGACAGCATTTAGAAAGTGAAGCAACACTGCATTCATTTGGGACAGTGAATTGAAGTGTTGGAACAGACTGCTTCTCTTTCAGAGAAACAGATGTGAGTTTCTTGTGAATGCTTGTAAGTAGCTTATGGAGTTTCAAAAGAGAGTGATTTTCTCAAAAAGGAGAGGATTTAGAAAGTGAAGCAACACTCCATTCACTTCGCACAGTGAATTGAAGTGTTGGAACAGACTGCTTCTCTTTCAGAGAAACAGATGTGAGTTTCTTGTGATAGCTTGTAACTAGCTTAAGGCAGTTTCAAAAGAGAGTGATTTTGTCTAAAAGGAGAGCACATGGAAAGTGAAGCAACACTCCATTCACTTCGCACAGTGAATAGAAGTGTTGGAACCAACTGCTTCTCTTTCAGAAAAATGCATGTGAGTTTCTTGTGAATGCTTGTAAGTAGCTTAAGGCACTTTCAAAGGAAAGTGAATTTCTCTGAAAGGACAGCATTTAGATAGTGAAGCAACACTCCATTCACTTCGCACAGTGAATTGAAGTGTTGGAACAGACAGCTTCTCTTTCATAGAAACGCATTTGAGTTTCCTGTGAATGCTTGTAAGTAGCTTAATGCACTTTCAAAGGAAAGTGATTTTCTCTGAAAGGACAGCATTTAGAACGTGAAGGAACACTCCATTCACTTCGCACAGTGAATTGAAGTGTTGGAACAGACAGCTTCTCTTTCATAGAACCGCATTTGATATTCCTGTGAATGCTTGTAAGTAGCTTAATGCACTTTCAAAGGAAAGTGATTTTCTCTGAAAGGACAGCATTTAGAAAGTGAAGGAACACTCCATTCACTTTGCACAGTGAATTGAAGTGTTGGAACAGACTGCTTCTCTTTCAGAGAAACGGATGTGAGTTTATTGTGAATGCTTGTAAGTAGCTTAATGCACTTTCAAAGGAAAGTGATTTTCTCTGAATGGACAGCATTTAGAAAGTGAAGCAACACTCCATTCACTTCTCACAGTGAATTGAAGTGTTGGAACAGACTGCTTCTTTTTCAGAGAAACGCTTGTGAATTTCTGTTAAATGCTTTTAAGTAGCTTAAGGCACTTTTAAAGGAAAGTGATTTTCTCTGAAAGGACAGCATTTAGAAAGTGAAGCAACACTCCATTCACTTCGCACAGTGAATTGAAGTGTTGGAACAGACTGCTTCTCTTTCAGAGAAACAGATGTGAGTTTCTTGTGAATGCTTGTAACTAGCTTAAGGCAGTTTCAAAAGAGAGTGATTTTCTCTAAAGGAGAGCAATTAGAAAGTGAAGCAACACTCCATTCACTTCGCACAGTGAATTGAAGTGTTGGAACCGACTCCTTCTTTTTCAGAGAAACGCATGTGAATTTCTGTTAAATGCTTGTAAGTAGCTTAAGGCACTTTCAAAGGAAAGTGATTTTCTCTAAAAGGACAGCATTTAGAAAGTGAAGCAACACTCCATTCACTTCGCACAGTAAATTGAAGTGTTGGAACAGACTGCTTATCTTTCAGAGAAACGGTTGTGAGTTTTTTGTGAATGCTTGTAAGTAGCTTAAGGCACTTTCAAAGCAAAGTGATTTTCTCTGAAAGGACAGCATTTACAAAGTGAAGCAACCCTCCATTCACTTCGCACAGTGAATTGAAGTGTTGGAACAGACTGCATCTCTTTCAGAGAAAGGCATGTGAATTTCTGTTGAATGCTTGTAAGTAGCTTAAGGCAGTTTCAAAAGAGAGTGATTTTCTCTAAAAGGAGAGCATATGGAAAGTGAAGCAACACTCCATTCACTTCGCACAGTAAATTGAAGTGTTGTAACAGACTGCTTCTCTTTCAGACAAACAGATGTGAATTTCTGTTGAATACTTGTAAGTAGCTTAAGGCACTATAAAAGAAAGTGATTTTCTCTGAAAGGACAGCAATTAGAAAGTGAAGCAACACTCCATTCACTACGCACAGTGAATTGAAGTGTTGGAACAGACTACTTCTCTTTCACAGAAACGGATGTGAGTTTTTTGTGAATGCTTGTAAGTAGCTTAAGGCACTTTCAAAGAAAAGTGATTTTCTCTGAAAGGACAGCATTTAGAAAGTGAAGCCACACTCCATTCACTTCGCCCAGTGAAATGAATTGTTGGAACAGACTGCTTCTCTTTCAGAGAAACAGATGTGAGTTTCTTGTGAATGCTTGTAAGTAGCATAAGGCAGTTTCAAAAGAGAGTGATTTTCTCTAAAAGGAGAGCATATGAAAAGTGAAGCAACACTCAATTCACTTCGCATAGTGAATTGAAGTGTTGGAACAGACAGTATCTCCTTCATAGAAACACATTAGAGTTTACTGAGAATGCTTGTAAGTACCTTAAGGAACTTTCAAAGGAAAGTGATTTTCTCTGAAAGGACAGCATTTAGAAAGTGAAGGAACACTCCATTCACTTTGCACAGTGAATTGAAGTGTTGGAACAGACTGCTTCTCTTTCAGAGAAATGGATTTGAGTTTATTGTGAATGCTTGTAAGTAGCTTAAGGCACTTTCAAAGGAAAGTGATTTTCTCTGAAAGGACAGCATTTAGAAAGTGAAGCAACACTCCATTCACTTCGCACGGTGAATTGAAGTGTTGGAACAGACTGCTTCTTTTTCAGAAAAACGCTTGTGAATTTCTGTTAAATGCTTTTAAGTAGCTTAAGGCACTTTCAAAGGAAAGTGATTTTCTCTGAAAGGACAGCATTTAGAAAGTGAAGCAACACTCCATTCACTTCGCACAGTGAATTGAAGTGTTGGAACAGACTGCTTCTCTTTCAGAGAAACAGATGTGAGTTTCTTGTGAATGCTTGTAAGTAGCTTATGGCAGTTTAAAAAGAGAGTGATTTTCTCTAAAAGGAGAGCATATGGAAAGTGAAGCAACACTCCATTCACTTCGCACAGTGAATTGAAGTGTTGGAACAAACTGCTTCTCTTTCAGAAAAATGCATGTGAGTTTCTTGTGAATGCTTGTAAGTAGCTTAAGGCACTTTCAAAGGAAAGTGAATTTCTCTGAAAGGACAGCATTTAGAAAGTGAAGTAACACTCCATTTACTTCGCACAGTGAATTGAAGTGTTGTAACAGACTGCTTCTCTTTCAGACAAACAGATGTGAATTTCTGTTGAATGCTTGTAAGTAGCTTAAGGCACATTCAAAGAAAGTGATTTTCTCTGAAAGGACAGCACTTAGAAAGTGAAGCAACACTACATTCACTACGCACAGTGAATTGAAGTGTTGGAACAGACTACTTCTCTTTCAGAGAAACGGATGTGAGTTTTTTTGAATGCTTGTAAGTAGCTTAAGGCACTTTCAAAGAAAAGTGATTTTCTCTGAAAGGACAGCATTTAGAAAGTGAAGCCACACTCCATTCACTTCGCACAGTGAATTGAAATGTTGGAACAGACTGCTTCTCTTTCAGAGAAACAGATGTGAGTTTCTTGTGAATGCTTGTAAGTAGCATAAGGCAGTTACAAAAGAGAGTGATTTTCTCTAAAAGGAGAGCATATAGAAAGTGAAGCAACACTCAATTCACTTCGCACAGTGAATTGAAGTGTTGGAACAGACAGTTTCTCTTTCATAGAAACGCATTAGAATTTACTGTGAATGCTTGTAAGTACCTTAAGGAACTTTCAAAGGAAAGTGATTTTCTCTGAAAGGACAGCATTTAGAAAGTGAAGGAACACTCCATTCACTTTGCACAGTGAATTGAAGTGTTGGAACAGACTGCTTCTCTTGCAGAGAAACGGATGTGAGTTTCTTGTGAATGCTTGTAAGTAGCTTATGGCAGTTTCAAAAGAGAGTGATTTTCTCTAAAAGGAGAGCATTTAGAAAGTGAAGCAACACTCCATTCACTTCGCACACTGAATTGAAGTGTTGGAACAGACTGCTTCTCTTTCAGAGAAACAGATATGAGTTTCTTGTGAATGCTTGTAAGTAGCTTAAGGCAGTTTAAAAAGAGAGTGATTTTCTCTAAAAGGAGAGCATATAGAAAGTGAAGCAACACTCCATTCACTTTGCACAGTGAATTGAAGTGTTGGAACAGACTGCTTCTTTTTCAGAGAAACGCATGTGAATTTCTGTTGAATGCTTGTAAGTAGCTTAAGGCACTTTCAAACGAAAGTGATTTTCACTGAACAAACAGCATTTAGAAAGTGAAGCAACACTCCATTCACTTCCCACACTGAATTCAAGTGTTGGAACAGACAGCTTCTCTTTCATAGAACCGCATTTGATATTCCTGTGAATGCTTGTAAGTAGCTTAAGGCACTTTCAAAGCAAAGTGATTTTCTCTGAAAGGACAGCATTTAGAAAGTGAAGCAACACTCCATTCACTTCGCACAGTGAATTGAAGTGTTGGAACAGACTGCTTCTTTTTCAGAGAAAGGCATGTGAATTTCTGTTGAATGCTTGTAAGTAGCTTAAGGCACTTTCAAAGGAAAGTGGTTTTCTCTAAAAGGATAGCATATGGAATGTGAAGCAACACTCCATTCACTTCGCACAGTGAATTGAAGTGTTGGAACAGACTGCTTCTCTTTCATAGAAACGCATTTGAGTTTCCTGTGAATGCTTTTAAGTAGCTTAAGGAACTTTCAAAGGAAAGTGATTTTCTCTGAAAGGACAGCATTTAGAAAGTGAAGCAACACTCCATTCACTTCGCACAGTGAATTGAAGTGTTGGAACAGACTGCTTTTCTTTCAGAGATACGAATGTGAGTTTATTGTGAATGCTTGTACGTAGCTTAAGGCACTTTCAAAGAAATGTGATTTTCTCTGAAAGGACAGCATTTAGAAAGTGAAGCAACACTCCATTCACTTCACACAGTGAATTGAAGTTTTTGAACAGACTGCTTCTTTTTCAGAGAAACGCTTGTGAATTTCTGTTAAATGCTTTTAAGTAGCTTAAGGCACTTTCAAAGGAAAGTGATTTTCTCTGAAAGGACAGCATTTAGAAAGTGAAGCAACACTCCATTCACTTCGCACAGTGAATTGAAGTGTTGGAACAGACTGCTTCTCTTTCAGAGAAACGGATGTGAGTTTATTGTGAATGCTTGTAAGTAGCTTAAGGCACTTTCAAAGGAAAGTGATTTTCTCTGAAAGGACAGCATTTAGAAAGTGAAGCAACACTCCATTCACTTCGCACAGTGAATTGAAGTGTTGGAACAGACTGCTTCTTTTTCAGAGAAACGCTTGTGAATTTCTGTTAAATGCTTTTAAGTAGCTTAAGGCACTTTCAAAGGAAAGTGATTTTCTCTGAAAGGACAGCATTTAGAAAGTGAAGCAACACTCCATTCACTTCGCACAGTGAATTGAAGTGTTGGAACAGACTGCTTCTCTTTCAGAGAAACAGATGTGAGTTTCTTGTGAATGCTTGTAAGTAGCTTATGGCAGTTTCAAAAGAGAGTGATATTCTCTAAAAGGAGAGCATTTAAAAAGTGAAGCAACACTCCATTCACTTCGCACAGTGAATTGAAGTGTTGGAACAGACTGCTTTTCTTTCAGAGAAACAGATGTGAGTTTCTTGTGAATGCTTGTAACTAGCTTAAGGCAGTTTCAAAAGAGAGTGATTTTGTCTAAAAGGAGAGCACATGGAAAGTGAAGCAACACTCC
Organism: Myodes glareolus; assembly: GCF_982192425.1. Classification (NCBI taxonomy): domain Eukaryota; kingdom Metazoa; phylum Chordata; class Mammalia; order Rodentia; family Cricetidae; genus Myodes; species Myodes glareolus. The sequence goes on from NW_028263274.1 coordinate 76,230, forward strand.
ATTCACTTCGCACAGTGAATAGAAGTGTTGGAACAAACTGCTTCTTTTCAGAAAAATGCATGTGAGTTCCTTGTGAATGCTTGTAAGTAGCTTAAGGCACTTTCAAAGGAAAGTGAATTTCTCTGAAAGGACAGCATTTAGATAGTGAAGCAACACTCCATTCACTTCGCACAGTGAATTGAAATGTTGGAACAAACTGCTTCTCTTTCACAAAAATGCATGTGAGTTTCTTGTGAATGCTTGTAAGTAGCTTAAGGCAGTTTCAAAAGAGAGTGATTTTCTCTAAAAGGAGAGCATTTAGAAAGTGAAGCAACACTCCATTCACTTCGCACAGTGAATTGAAGTGTTGGAACAGACTGCTTCTCTTTCAGAGAAACAGATGTGAGTTTCTTGTGAATGCTTGTAAGTAGCTTAAGGCAGTTTCAAAAGAGAGTGATTTTCTCTAAAAGGAGAGCATTTAGAAAGTGAAGCAACACTCCATTCACTTCGCACAGTGAATTGAAGTGTTGGAACAGACTGCTTCTCTTTCAGAGAAACGGATGTGAGTTTCTTGTGAATGCTTGTAAGTAGCTTATGGCAGTTTCAAAAGAGAGTGATTTTCTCTAAAAGGAGAGCATTTAGAAAGTGAAGCAACACTCCATTCACTTCGCACACTGAATTGAAGTGTTGGAACAGACTGCTTCTCTTTCAGAGAAACAGATATGAGTTTCTTGTGAATGCTTGTAAGTAGCTTAAGGCAGTTTAAAAAGAGAGTGATTTTCTCTAAAAGGAGAGCATATAGAAAGTGAAGCAACACTCCATTCACTTTGCACAGTGAATTGAAGTGTTGGAACAGACTGCTTCTTTTTCAGAGAAACGCATGTGAATTTCTGTTGAATGCTTGTAAGTAGCTTAAGGCACTTTCAAACGAAAGTGATTTTCACTGAACAAACAACATTGAGAAAGTGAAGCAACACTCCATTCACTTCCCACACTGAATTCAAGTGTTGGAACAGACAGCTTCTCTTTCATAGAACCGCATTTGATATTCCTGTGAATGCTTGTAAGTAGCTTAAGGCACTTTCAAAGGAAAGTGATTTTGTCTAAAGGAACAGCATTTATAAAGTGAAGCAACACTCCATTCACTACGCACAGTGAATTGAAGTGTTGGAACAGACTGCTTCTCTTTCAGAGAAACGGTTGTGAGTTTTTTGTGAATGCTTGTTAGTAGCTTAAGGCACTTTCAAAGCAAAGTGATTTTCTCTGAAAGGACAGCATTTACAAAGTGAAGCAACACTCCATTCACTTCGCACAGTGAATTGAAGTGTTGGAACAGACTGCATCTCTTTCAGAGAAAGGCATGTGAATTTCTGTTGAATGCTTGTAAGTAGCTTAAGGCACTTTCAAAGGAAAGTGGTTTTCTCTAAAAGGATAGCATATGGAATGTGAAGCAACACTCCATTCACTTCGCACAGTGAATTGAAGTGTTGGAACAGACTGCTTCTCTTTCATAGAAACGCATTTGAGTTTCCTGTGAATGCTTTTAAGTAGCTTAAGGAACTTTCAAAGGAAAGTGATTTTCTCTGAAAGGACAGCATTTAGAAAGTGAAGCAACACTCCATTCACTTCGCACGGTGAATTGAAGTGTTGGAACAGACTGCTTCTTTTTCAGAGAAACGCTTGTGAATTTCTGTTAAATGCTTTTAAGTAGCTTAAGGCACTTTCAAAGGAAAGTGATTTTCTCTGAAAGGACAGCATTTAGAAAGTGAAGCAACACTCCATTCACTTCGCACAGTGAATTGAAGTGTTGGAACAGACTGCTTCTCTTTCAGAGAAACAGATGTGAGTTTCTTGTGAATGCTTGTAAGTAGCTTATGGCAGTTTAAAAAGAGAGTGATTTTCTCTAAAAGGAGAGCATATGGAAAGTGAAGCAACACTCCATTCACTTCGCACAGTGAATTGAAGTGTTGGAACAAACTGCTTCTCTTTCAGAAAAATGCATGTGAGTTTCTTGTGAATGCTTGTAAGTAGCTTAAGGCACTTTCAAAGGAAAGTGAATTTCTCTGAAAGGACAGCATTTAGAAAGTGAAGTAACACTCCATTTACTTCGCACAGTGAATTGAAGTGTTGTAACAGACTGCTTCTCTTTCAGACAAACAGATGTGAATTTCTGTTGAATGCTTGTAAGTAGCTTAAGGCACTTTCAAAGAAAGTGATTTTCTCTGAAAGGACAGCACTTAGAAAGTGAAGCAACACTACATTCACTACGCACAGTGAATTGAAGTGTTGGAACAGACTACTTCTCTTTCAGAGAAACGGATGTGAGTTTTTTGTGAATGCTTGTAAGTAGCTTAAGGCACTTTCAAAGAAAAGTGATTTTCTCTGAAAGGACAGCATTTAGAAAGTGAAGCCACACTCCATTCACTTCGCACAGTGAATTGAAATGTTGGAACAGACTGCTTCTCTTTCAGAGAAACAGATGTGAGTTTCTTTTGAATGCTTGTAAGTAGCATAAGGCAGTTACAAAAGAGAGTGATTTTCTCTAAAAGGAGAGCATATAGAAAGTGAAGCAACACTCAATTCACTTCGCACAGTGAATTGAAGTGTTGGAACAGACAGTTTCTCTTTCATAGAAACGCATTAGAATTTACTGTGAATGCTTGTAAGTACCTTAAGGAACTTTCAAAGGAAAGTGATTTTCTCTGAAAGGACAGCATTTAGAAAGTGAAGGAACACTCCATTCACTTTGCACAGTGAATTGAAGTGTTGGAACAGACTGCTTCTCTTTCAGAGAAACGGATGTGAGTTTCTTGTGAATGCTTGTAAGTAGCTTATGGCAGTTTCAAAAGAGAGTGATTTTCTCTAAAAGGAGAGCATTTAGAAAGTGAAGCAACACTCCATTCACTTCGCACACTGAATTGAAGTGTTGGAACAGACTGCTTCTCTTTCAGAGAAACAGATATGAGTTTCTTGTGAATGCTTGTAAGTAGCTTAAGGCAGTTTAAAAAGAGAGTGATTTTCTCTAAAAGGAGAGCATATAGAAAGTGAAGCAACACTCCATTCACTTTGCACAGTGAATTGAAGTGTTGGAACAGACTGCTTCTTTTTCAGAGAAACGCATGTGAATTTCTGTTGAATGCTTGTAAGTAGCTTAAGGCACTTTCAAACGAAAGTGATTTTCACTGAACAAACAGCATTTAGAAAGTGAAGCAACACTCCATTCACTTCCCACACTGAATTCAAGTGTTGGAACAGACAGCTTCTCTTTCATAGAACCGCATTTGATATTCCTGTGAATGCTTGTAAGTAGCTTAAGGCACTTTCAAAGGAAAGTGATTTTGTCTAAAGGAACAGCATTTATAAAGTGAAGCAACACTCCATTCACTACGCACAGTGAATTGAAGTGTTGGAACAGACTGCTTCTCTTTCAGAGAAACGGTTGTGAGTTTTTTGTGAATGCTTGTTAGTAGCTTAAGGCACTTTCAAAGCAAAGTGATTTTCTCTGAAAGGACAGCATTTACAAAGTGAAGCAACACTCCATTCACTTCGCACAGTGAATTGAAGTGTTGGAACAGACTGCATCTCTTTCAGAGAAAGGCATGTGAATTTCTGTTGAATGCTTGTAAGTAGCTTAAGGCACTTTCAAAGGAAAGTGGTTTTCTCTAAAAGGATAGCATATGGAATGTGAAGCAACACTCCATTCACTTCGCACAGTGAATTGAAGTGTTGGAACAGACTGCTTCTCTTTCATAGAAACGCATTTGAGTTTCCTGTGAATGCTTTTAAGTAGCTTAAGGAACTTTCAAAGGAAAGTGATTTTCTCTGAAAGGACAGCATTTAGAAAGTGAAGCAACACTCCATTCACTTCGCACAGTGAATTGAAGTGTTGGAACAGACTGCTTTTCTTTCAGAGATACGAATGTGAGTTTATTGTGAATGCTTGTACGTAGCTTAAGGCACTTTCAAAGAAAAGTGATTTTCTCTGAAAGGACAGCATTTAGAAAGTGAAGCAACACTCCATTCACTTCACACAGTGAATTGAAGTTTTGGAACAGACTGCTTCTTTTTCAGAGAAACGCTTGTGAATTTCTGTTAAATGCTTTTAAGTAGCTTAAGGCACTTTCAAAGGAAAGTGATTTTCTCTGAAAGTACAGCATTTAGAAAGTGAAGCAACACTCCATTCACTTCGCACAGTGAATTGAAGTGTTGGAACAGACTGCTTCTCTTTCAGAGAAACGGATGTGAGTTTATTGTGAATGCTTGTAAGTAGCTTAAGGCACTTTCAAAGCAAAGTGATTTTCTCTGAAAGGACAGCATTTAGAAAGTGAAGCAACACTCCATTCACTTCGCACAGTGAATTGAAGTGTTGGAACAGACTGCTTCTTTTTCAGAGAAAGGCATGTGAATTTCTGTTGAATGCTTGTAAGTAGCTTAAGGCACTTTCAAAGGAAAGTGGTTTTCTCTAAAAGGATAGCATATGGAATGTGAAGCAACACTCCATTCACTTCGCACAGTGAATTGAAGTGTTGGAACAGACTGCTTCTCTTTCATAGAAACGCATTTGAGTTTCCTGTGAATGCTTTTAAGTAGCTTAAGGAACTTTCAAAGGAAAGTGATTTTCTCTGAAAGGACAGCATTTAGAAAGTGAAGCAACACTCCATTCACTTCGCACAGTGAATTGAAGTGTTGGAACAGACTGCTTTTCTTTCAGAGATACGAATGTGAGTTTATTGTGAATGCTTGTACGTAGCTTAAGGCACTTTCAAAGAAAAGTGATTTTCTCTGAAAGGACAGCATTTAGAAAGTGAAGCAACACTCCATTCACTTCACACAGTGAATTGAAGTTTTTGAACAGACTGCTTCTTTTTCAGAGAAACGCTTGTGAATTTCTGTTAAATGCTTTTAAGTAGCTTAAGGCACTTTCAAAGGAAAGTGATTTTCTCTGAAAGGACAGCATTTAGAAAGTGAAGCAACACTCCATTCACTTCGCACAGTGAATTGAAGTGTTGGAACAGACTGCTTCTCTTTCAGAGAAACGGATGTGAGTTTATTGTGAATGCTTGTAAGTAGCTTAAGGCACTTTCAAAGGAAAGTGATTTTCTCTGAAAGGACAGCATTTAGAAAGTGAAGCAACACTCCATTCACTTCGCACAGTGAATTGAAGTGTTGGAACAGACTGCTTCTTTTTCAGAGAAACGCTTGTGAATTTCTGTTAAATGCTTTTAAGTAGCTTAAGGCACTTTCAAAGGAAAGTGATTTTCTCTGAAAGGACAGCATTTAGAAAGTGAAGCAACACTCCATTCACTTCGCACAGTGAATTGAAGTGTTGGAACAGACTGCTTCTCTTTCAGAGAAACAGATGTGAGTTTCTTGTGAATGCTTGTAAGTAGCTTATGGCAGTTTCAAAAGAGAGTGATATTCTCTAAAAGGAGAGCATTTAAAAAGTGAAGCAACACTCCATTCACTTCGCACAGTGAATTGAAGTGTTGGAACAGACTGCTTTTCTTTCAGAGAAACAGATGTGAGTTTCTTGTGAATGCTTGTAACTAGCTTAAGGCAGTTTCAAAAGAGAGTGATTTTGTCTAAAAGGAGAGCACATGGAAAGTGAAGCAACACTCCATTCACTTCGCACAGTGAATAGAAGTGTTGGAACAAACTGCTTCTTTTCAGAAAAATGCATGTGAGTTTCTTGTGAATGCTTGTAAGTAGCTTAAGGCACTTTCAAAGGAAAGTGAATTTCTCTGAAAGGACAGCATTTAGATAGTGAAGCAACACTCCATTCACTTCGCACAGTGAATTGAAATGTTGGAACAAACTGCTTCTCTTTCACAAAAATGCATGTGAGTTTCTTGTGAATGCTTGTAAGTAGCTTAAGGCAGTTTCAAAAGAGAGTGATTTTCTCTAAAAGGAGAGCATTTAGAAAGTGAAGCAACACTCCATTCACTTCGCACAGTGAATTGAAGTGTTGGAACAGACTGCTTCTCTTTCAGAGAAACAGATGTGAGTTTCTTGTGAATGCTTGTAAGTAGCTTAAGGCAGTTTCAAAAGAGAGTGATTTTCTCTAAAAGGAGAGCATTTAGAAAGTGAAGCAACACTCCATTCACTTCGCACAGTGAATTGAAGTGTTGGAACAGACTGCTTCTCTTTCAGAGAAACGGATGTGAGTTTCTTGTGAATGCTTGTAAGTAGCTTATGGCAGTTTCAAAAGAGAGTGATTTTCTCTAAAAGGAGAGCATTTAGAAAGTGAAGCAACACTCCATTCACTTCGCACACTGAATTGAAGTGTTGGAACAGACTGCTTCTCTTTCAGAGAAACAGATATGAGTTTCTTGTGAATGCTTGTAAGTAGCTTAAGGCAGTTTAAAAAGAGAGTGATTTTCTCTAAAAGGAGAGCATATAGAAAGTGAAGCAACACTCCATTCACTTTGCACAGTGAATTGAAGTGTTGGAACAGACTGCTTCTTTTTCAGAGAAACGCATGTGAATTTCTGTTGAATGCTTGTAAGTAGCTTAAGGCACTTTCAAACGAAAGTGATTTTCACTGAACAAACAGCATTTAGAAAGTGAAGCAACACTCCATTCACTTCCCACACTGAATTCAAGTGTTGGAACAGACAGCTTCTCTTTCATAGAACCGCATTTGATATTCCTGTGAATGCTTGTAAGTAGCTTAAGGCACTTTCAAAGGAAAGTGATTTTGTCTAAAGGAACAGCATTTATAAAGTGAAGCAACACTCCATTCACTACGCACAGTGAATTGAAGTGTTGGAACAGACTGCTTCTCTTTCAGAGAAACGGTTGTGAGTTTTTTGTGAATGCTTGTTAGTAGCTTAAGGCACTTTCAAAGCAAAGTGATTTTCTCTGAAAGGACAGCATTTACAAAGTGAAGCAACACTCCATTCACTTCGCACAGTGAATTGAAGTGTTGGAACAGACTGCATCTCTTTCAGAGAAAGGCATGTGAATTTCTGTTGAATGCTTGTAAGTAGCTTAAGGCACTTTCAAAGGAAAGTGGTTTTCTCTAAAAGGATAGCATATGGAATGTGAAGCAACACTCCATTCACTTCGCACAGTGAATTGAAGTGTTGGAACAGACTGCTTCTCTTTCATAGAAACGCATTTGAGTTTCCTGTGAATGCTTTTAAGTAGCTTAAGGAACTTTCAAAGGAAAGTGATTTTCTCTGAAAGGACAGCATTTAGAAAGTGAAGCAACACTCCATTCACTTCGCACAGTGAATTGAAGTGTTGGAACAGACTGCTTTTCTTTCAGAGATACGAATGTGAGTTTATTGTGAATGCTTGTACGTAGCTTAAGGCACTTTCAAAGAAAAGTGATTTTCTCTGAAAGGACAGCATTTAGAAAGTGAAGCAACACTCCATTCACTTCACACAGTGAATTGAAGTTTTGGGACAGACTGCTTCATTTTCAGAGAAACGCTTGTGAATTTCTGTTAAATGCTTTTAAGTAGCTTAAGGCACTTTCAAAGGAAAGTGATTTTCTCTGAAAGTACAGCATTTAGAAAGTGAAGCAACACTCCATTCACTTCGCACAGTGAATTGAAGTGTTGGAACAGACTGCTTCTCTTTCAGAGAAACGGATGTGAGTTTATTGTGAATGCTTGTAAGTAGCTTAAGGCACTTTCAAAGGAAAGTGATTTTCTCTGAAAGGACAGCATTTAGAAAGTGAAGCAACACTCCATTCACTTCGCACAGTGAATTGAAGTGTTGGAACAGACTGCTTCTCTTTCAGAGAAACGGATGTGAGTTTATTGTGAATGCTTGTAAGTAGCTTAAGGCACTTTCAAAGGAAAGTGATTTTCTCTGAAAGGACAGCATTTAGAAAGTGAAGCAACACTCCATTCACTTCGCACAGTGAATTGAAGTGTTGGAACAGACTGCTTCTTTTTCAGAGAAACGCTTGTGAATTTCTGTTAAATGCTTTTAAGTAGCTTAAGGCACTTTCAAAGGAAAGTGATTTTCTCTGAAAGGACAGCATTTAGAAAGTGAAGCAACACTCCATTCACTTCGCACAGTGAATTGAAGTGTTGGAACAGACTGCTTCTCTTTCAGAGAAACGGATGTGAGTTTCTTGTGAATGCTTGTAAGTAGTTTATGGCAGTTTCAAAAGAGAGTGATATTCTCTAAAAGGAGAGCATTTAAAAAGTGAAGCAACACTCCATTCACTTCGCACAGTGAATTGAAGTGTTGGAACAGACTGCTTTTCTTTCAGAGAAACAGATGTGAGTTTCTTGTGAATGCTTGTAACTAGCTTAAGGCAGTTTCAAAAGAGAGTGATTTTGTCTAAAAGGAGAGCACATGGAAAGTGAAGCAACACTCCATTCACTTCGCACAGTGAATAGAAGTGTTGGAACAAACTGCTTCTCTTTCAGAAAAATGCATGTGAGTTTCTTGTGAATGCTTGTAAGTAGCTTAAGGCACTTTCAAAGGAAAGTGAATTTCTCTGAAAGGACAGCATTTAGATAGTGAAGCAACACTCCATTGACTTCGCACAGTGAATTGAAATGTTGGAACAAACTGCTTCTCTTTCACAAAAATGAATGTGAGTTTCTTGTGAATGCTTGTAAGTAGCTTAAGGCAGTTTCAAAAGAGAGTGATTTTCTCTAAAAGGAGAGCATTTAGAAAGTGAAGCAACACTCCATTCACTACGCAGAGTGAATTGAAGTGTTGGAACAGACAGCTTCTCTTTCATAGAAACGCATTTGAGTTTCCTGTGAATGCTTGTAAGTAGCTTAATGCACTTTCAAAGGAAAGTGATTTTGTCTGAAAGAACAGCATTTAGAAAGTGAAGCAACACTCCATTCACTACGCACAGTGAATTGAAGTGTTGGAACAGACTACTTTTCTTTCAGAGAAACGGAAGTGAGTTTTTTGTGAATGCTTGTAAGTAGCTTAAGGCACTTTCAAAGGAAAGTGATTTTCTCTCAAAGGACAGCATTTAGAAAGTGAAGCAACACTCCATTCACTTTGCACAGTGAATTGAAGTGTTGGAACAGACTGCTTATCTTTCAGAGAAACGGTTGTGAGTTTTTTGTGAATGCTTGTAAGTAGCTTAATGCACTTTCAAAGCAAAGTGATTTTCTCTGAAAGGACAGCATCTACAAAGTGAAGCAACACTCCATTCACTTCGCACAGTGAATTGAAGTGTTGGAACAGACTGCATCTCTTTCAGAGAAAGGCATGTGAATTTTTGTTGAATGCTTGTAAGTAGCTTAAGGCAGTTTCAAAAAAGAGTGATTTTCTCTAAAAGGAGAGCATATGGAAAGTGAAGCAACACTCCATTCACTTCGCACAGTGAATTGAAGTGTTGGAACAAACTGGTTCTCTTTCAGAAAAATGCATGTGACTTTATTGTGAATGCTTGTAAGTAGCTTAAGGCACTTTCAAAGGAAAGTGAATTTCTCTGAAAGGACAGCATTTAGAAAGTGAAGTAACACTCCATTTACTTCGCACAGTGAATTGAAGTATTGGAACAGACTGCTTCTCTTTCATAGAAACGCATTTGAGTTTCCTGTGAATGCTTTTAAGTAGCTTAAGGCTCTTTCAAAGAAAAGTGATTTTCTCTGAAAGGACAGCATTTAGAAAGTGAAGCCACACTCCATTCACTTCGCCCAGTGAACTGAAATGTTGGAACAGACTGCTTCTCTTTCAGAGAAACAGATGTGAGTTTCTTGTGAATGCTTGTAAGTAGCATAAGGCAGTTTCAAAAGAGAGTGATTTTCTCTAAAAGGAGAGCATATAGAAAGTGAAGCAACACTCCATTCACTTCGCACAGTGAATTGAAGTGTTGGAACAGACTGCTTCTCTTTCAGAGAAACAGATGTGAGTTTCTTGTGAATGCTTGTAGCTGGCTTAAGGCAGTTTCAAAAGAGAGTGATTTTGTCTAAAAGGAGAGCACATGGAAAGTGAAGCAACACTCCATTCACTTCGCACAGTGAATTGAAGTGTTGGAACAAACTGCTTCTTTCAGAAAAATGTATGTGAGTTTCTTGTGAATGCTTGTAAGTAGATTAAGGCACTTTCAAAGGAAAATGAATTTCTCTGAAACGACAGCATTTAGATAGTGAAGCAACACTCCATTCACTTCGCACAGTGAATTGAAGTGTTGGTACAGAATGCTTCTCTTTCAGAGAAACGGATATGAGTTTATTGTGAATGCTTGTAAGTAGCTTAAGGCTCTTTCAAAGCAAAGTGATTTTCTCTGAAAGGACAGCATTTAGAAAGTGAAGCAACACTCCATTCACTTCGCCCAGTGAATTGAATGTTGGAACAGACTGCTTCTCTTTCAGAGAAACAGATGTGAGTTTCTTGTGAATGCTTGTAAGTAGCTAAGGCAGTTTCAAAAGAGAGTGATTTTCTCTAAAAGGAGAGCATATAGAAAGTGAAGCAACACTCCATTCACTTCGCACAGTCAATTGAAGTGTTGGAACAGACTGCTTCTCTTTCAGAGAAACAGATGTGAGTTTCTTGTGAATGCTTGTAGCTGGCTTAAGGCAGTTTCAAAAGAGAGTGATTTTGTCTAAAAGGAGAGCACATGGAAAGTGAAGCAACACTCCATTCACTTCGCACAGTGAATTGAAGTGTTGGAACAAACTGCTTCTTTCAGAAAAATGTATGTGAGTTTCTTGTGAATGCTTGTAAGTAGATTAAGGCACTTTCAAAGGAAAATGAATTTCTCTGAAACGACAGCATTTAGATAGTGAAGCAACACTCCATTCACTTCGCACAGTGAATTGAAGTGTTGGTACAGAATGCTTCTCTTTCAGAGAAACGGATATGAGTTTATTGTGAATGCTTGTAAGTAGCTTAAGGCTCTTTCAAAGCAAAGTGATTTTCTCTGAAAGGACAGCATTTAGAAAGTGAAGCAACACTCCATTCACTTCGCCCAGTGAATTGAATGTTGGAACAGACTGCTTCTCTTTCAGAGAAACAGATGTGAGTTTCTTGTGAATGCTTGTAAGTAGCTAAGGCAGTTTCAAAAGAGAGTGATTTTCTCTAAAAGGAGAGCATATAGAAAGTGAAGCAACACTCCATTCACTTCGCACAGTCAATTGAAGTGTTGGAACAGACTGCTTCTCTTTCAGAGAAACAGATGTGAGTTTCTTGTGAATGCTTGTAACTAGCTTAAGGCAGTTTCAAAAGAGAGTGATTTTCTCTAAAAGGAGAGCATTTAGAAAGTGAAGCAACACTCCATTCACTTCGCAAAGTGAATTGAAGTGTTGGAACCGACTCCTTCTTTTTCAGAGAAACGCATGTGAATTTCTGTTAAATGCTTGTAAGTAGCTTAAGGCACTTTCAAAAGAAAGTGATTTTCTCTAAAAGGACAGCATTGAGAAAGTGAAGCAACACTCCATTCACTTCGCACAGTAAATTGAAGTGTTGGAACAGACTGCTTCTTTTTCGGAAAAACACATGTGAATTTCTGTTAAATGCTTGTAAGTAGCTTAAGGCACTTTCAAAGGAAAGTGATTTTCTCTGAAAGGACAGCATTTAGAAAGTGAAGCAACACTCCATTCACTTCAAAGAGTGAATTGAAGTGTTGGAACAGACTGCTTCTCTTTCAGAGAAACAGATGTGAGTTTCTTGTGAATGCGTGTAAGTAGCTTAAGGCAGTTTCAAAAGAGAGTGATTTTCTCTAACAGGAGAGCATATAGAAAGTGAAGCAACACTCCATTCACTTCGCACAGTGAATTGAAGTGTTGGAACAAACTGCTTCTCTTTCAGAAAAATGCATGTGAGTTTCTTGTGAATGCTTGCTACTAGCTTAAGGCATTTTCAAAGGAAAGTGATTTTCTCTGAAAGGACATCAGATATAAAGTTAAACAACACTCCATTCACTTCGCACAGTGAATTGAAGTGTTGGAACAGCCTGCTTCTTTTTCAGAGAAACGCATGTGAATTTCTGTTGAATGCTTGTAATTAGCTTAAGGCACTTTCAAACGAAAGTGATTTTCACTGAACAAACAGCATTTAGAAAGTGAAGCAACACTCCATTCACTTCCCACACTGAATTCAAGTGTTGGAACAGACAGCTTCTCTTTCATAGAACCGCATTTGATATTCCTGTGATTGCTTGTAAGTAGCTTAAGGCACTTTCAAAGGAAAGTGATTTTGTCTGAAGGAACAGCATTTATAAAGTGAAACAACACTCCATTCACTACGCACAGTGAATTGAAGTGTTGGAACAGACTGCTTCTCTTTCAGAGAAACGGTTGTGAGTTTTTTGTGAATGCTTGTAAGTAGCTTAAGGCACTTTCAAAGCAAAGTGATTTTCTCTGAAAGGACAGCATTTACAAAGTGAAGCCACACTCCATTCACTTCGCACAGTGAATTGAAGTGTTGGAACAGACTGCATCTCTTTCAGAGAAAGGCATGTGAATTTCTGTTGAATGCTTGTAAGTAGCTTAAGGCACTTTAAAAAAAAAGTGGTTTTCTCTAAAAGGAGAGCATATGGAATGTGAAGCAACACTCCATTCACTTCGCACAGTGAATTGAAGTGTTGGAACAGACTGCTTCTCTTTCATAGAAACGCATTTGAGTTTCCTGTGAATGCTTTTAAGTAGCTTAAGACCCGTTCAAAGAAAGTGATTTTCTCTGAGAGGACAGCATTTAGAAAGTGAAGCAACACTCCATTCACTACGCACAGTGAATTGAAGTGTTGGAACAGACTACTTCTCTTTCAGAGGAACGGATGTGAGTTTTTTGTGAATGCTTGTAAGTAGCTTAAGGCACTTTCAAAGGAAAGTGATTTTCTCTGAAAGGACATCACTTAGAGAGTGAAGCAACACTGAATTCACTTCGGCCAGTGAATTGCAATGTTGGAACAGACTGCTTCTCTTTCAGAGAAACAGATGTGAGTTTCTTGTGAATGCTTGTAAGTAGCTTAAGGCAGTTTAAAAAGAGAGTGATTTTCTCTAAAAGGAGAGCATATAGAAAGTGAAGCAACACTCCATTCACTTCCAACAGTGAATTGAAGTGTTGGAACAGACAGCTTCTCTTTCATAGAAACGCATTTGAGTTTCCTGTGAATGCTTGTAAGTAGCTTAAGGCACTTTCAAAGGAAAGTGATTTTCTCCGAAAAGACAGCATTTAGAAAGCGAAGGAACACTCCATTCACTTCGCACAGTGAATTGAAGTGTTGGAACAGACTGCATCTCTTTCAGAGAAAGGCATGTGAATTTCTGTTGAATGCTTGTAAGTAGCTTAAGGCACTTTCAAAGGAAAGTGATTTTCTCTAAAAGGAGAGCATATGGAATGTGAAGCAACACTCCATTCACTTCGCACAGTGAATTGAAGTGTTGGAACAGACTGCTTCTCTTTCATAGAAACGCATTTGAGTTTCCTGTGAATGCTTTAAAGTAGCTTAAGGAACTTTCAAAGGAAAGTGATTTTCTCTGAAAGGACAGCATTTAGAAAGTGAAGCAACACTCCATTCACTTCGCACAGTGAATTGAAGTGTTGGAACAGACTGCATCTCTTTCAGAGAAAGGCATGTGAATTTCTGTTGAATACTTGTAACTATCTTAAGGCAGTTTCAAAAGAGAGTGATTTTGTCTAAAAGGAGAGCACATGGAAAGTGAAGCAACACTCCATTCACTTCGCACAGTGAATTGAAGTGTTGGAACAAACGGCTTCTCTTTCAGAAAAATGTATGTGAGTTTCTTGTGAATGCTTGTAAGTAGCTTAAGGCACTTTCAAAGGAAAGTGATTTTCTCTGAAAGGACAGCATTTAGAAAGTGAAGCAACACTCCATTCACTTCGCACAGTGAATTGAAGTGTTGGAACAGACTGCTTCTTTTTCAGAGAAACGCTTGTGAATTTCTGTTAAATGCTTGTAAGTAGCTTAAGGCACTTTCAAAGGAAAGTGATTTTCTCTGAAAGGACAGCATTTAGAAAGTGAAGCAACACTCCATTCACTTCGCCCAGTGAATTGAAAGTTGGAACAGACTGCTTCTCTTTCAGAGAAACAGATGTGAGTTTCTTGTGAATGCTTGTAAGTAGCTAAGGCAGTTACAAAAGAGAGTGATTTTCTCTAAAAGGAGAGCATATAGAAAGTGAAGCAACACTCCATTCACTTCGCACAGTGAATTGAAGTGTTGAAACAGACTGCATCTCTTTCAGAGAAAGGCATGTGAATTTCTGTTGAATGCTTATAAGTAGCTTAAGGCACTTTCAAAGGAAAGTGATTTTATCTAAAAGGAGAGCATATGGAATGTGAGGCAACACTCCATTCACTTCGCACAGTGAATTGAAGTGTTGGAACAGACTGCTTCTCTTTCATTGAAACTCATTTGAGTTTCCTGTGAATGCTTTAAAGTAGCTTAAGGAACTTTCAAAGGAAAGTGATTTTCTCTGAAAGGACAGCATTTAGAAAGTGAAGCAACACTCCATTCACTTCGCACAGGGAATTGAAGTGTTGGAACAGACTGCTTCTCTTTCAGAGAAACGGATGTGAGTTTATTGTGAATGCTTGTAAGTAACTTAAGGCACTTTCAAAGGAAAGTGATTTTCTCTGAAACGACAGCATTTAGAAAGTGAAGCAACACTCCATTCACTTCGCACAGTGCATTGAAGTGTTGGAACAGACTGCTTCTTTTTCAGAGAAACGCTTGTGAATTTCTGTTAAATGCTTGTAAGTAGCTTAAGGCACTTTCAAAGGAAAGTGATTTTCTCTGAAAGGACAGCATTTCGAAAGTGAAGCAACACTCCATTCACTTCGCACAGTGAATTGAAGTGTTGGAACAGACTGCTTCTCTTTCAGAGAAACAGATGTGAGTTTCTTGTGAATGCTTGTAAGTAGCTTATGGCAGTTTCAAAAGAGAGTGATTTTCTCTAAAAGGAGAGCATTTAGAAAGTGAAGCAACACTCCATTCACTTCGCACAGTGAATTGAAGTATTGGAACAGACTGCTTCTCTTTTAGAGAAACAGATGTGAGTTTCTTGTGAATGCTTGTAACTAGCTTAAGGCAGTTTCAAAAGAGAGTGATTTTGTCTAAAAGGAGAGCACATGGAAAGTGAAGCAACACTCCATTCCCTTTGCACAGTGAATTGAAGTGTTGGAACAAACTGCTTCTCTTTCAGAAAAATGTATGTGAGTTTCTTGTGAATGCTTGTATGTAGATTAAGGCACTTTCAAAGGAAAGTGAATTTCTCTGAAACGACAGCATTTAGAAAGTGAAGCAACAGTCCATTCACTTCGCACAGGGAATTGAAGTGTTGGAACAGACGCTTCTCTTTCAGAGAAACGGATGTGAGTTTATTGTGAATGCTTGTAAGTAGCTTAAGGCTCTTTCAAAGCAAAGTGATTTTCTCTGGAAGGACAGCATTTAGAAAGTGAAGCAACACTCCATTTACTTCGCCCAGTGAATTGAATGTTGGAACAGACTGCTTCTCTTTCAGAGAAACAGATGTGAGTTTCTTGTGAATGCTCGTAACTAGCTAAGGCAGTTTCAAAAGAGAGTGATTTTCTCTAAAAGGAGAGCATATAGAAAGTAAAGCAACACTCCATTCACTTTGCACAGTGAATTGAAGTGTTGGAACAGACAGCTTCTCTTTCATAGAAACGCATTTGAGTTTCCTGTGAATGCTTGTAAGTAGCTTAAGGCACTTTCAAAGGAAAGTGATTTTCTCTGAAAGGACATCACTTAGAAAGTAAAGCAACACTCCATTCACTTCGGCCAGTGAATTGCAATGTTGGAACAGACTGCTTCTCTTTCAGAGAAACAGATGTGAGTTTCTTGTGAATGCTTGTAAGTAGCTTAAGGCAGTTTCAAAAGAGGGTGATTTTCTCTAAAAGGAGAGCATATAGAAAGTGAAGCAACACTCCATTCACTTCCCACAGTGAATTGAAGTGTTGGAACAGACAGCTTCTCTTTCATAGAAACGCATTTGAGTTTCCTGTGAATGCTTGTAAGTAGCTTAAGGCACTTTCAAAGGAAAGTGATTTTCTCTGAAAGGACAGCATTTAGAACGTGAAGGAACACTCCATTCACTTCGCACAGTGAATTGAAGTGTTGGAACAGACTGCTTCTTTTTCAGAGAAACGCATGCGAATTTCTGTTAAATGCTTGTAAGTAGCTTAAGGCTCTTTCAAATGAAAGTGATTTTCTCTGAATGGACAGCATTTAGAAAGTGAAGCAACACTCCATTCTCTTCGCATAGTGAATTGAAGTGTTGGAAGAGACTGCTTCTCTTTCAGAGAAACAGATGTGAGTTTCTTGTGAACGCTTGTAGGTAGCTTAAGGCACTTTCAAAGGAAAGTGATTTTCTCTAAAAGGACAGCATTTAGAAAGTGAAGCAACACTCCATTCACTTCCCACAGTGAATTGAAATGTTGGAACAGACTGCTTCTCTTTCAGAGAAACAGATGTGAGTTTCTTGTGAATGCTTGTAAGTAGCTTAAGGCAGTTTAAAAAGAGAGTGATTTTCTCTAAAAGGAGAGCATATAGAAAGTGAAGCAACACTCCATTCACTTCGCACAGTGATTTGAAGTGTTGGAACAAACTGCTTCTCTTTCAGAAAAATGCATGTGAGTTTCTTGTGAATGCTTGTAAGTAGCTTAAGGCACTTTCAAAGGAAAGTGATTTTCTCTGAAAGGACAGCATTTAGAAAGAGAAGCAACACTCCAATCACTTCGCACAGTGAATTGAAATGTTGGAACAGACTGCTTCTCTTTCAGAGAATCGCATGAGAATTTCTGCTGAATGCTTTTAAGTAGCTTAAGGCACTTTAAAAGGAAAGTGATTTTCTCTGAAAGGACAGCATTTAGAAAGTGAAGCAACACTGCATTCACTTCGCACAGTGTATTGAAGTGTTGGAACAGACTGCTTCTCTTTCAGAGAAACAGATGTGAGTTTCTTGTGAATGCTTGTAAGTAGCTTAAGGCAGTTTCAAAAGAGAGTGATTTTGGATAAAAGGAGAGCACATGGAAAGTGAAGCAACACTCCATTCACTTCGCACAGTGAATTGAAGTGTTGGAACAAACGGCTTCTCTTTCAGAAAAATGCATGTGAGTTTCTTGTGAATGCTTGTAAGTAGCTTATGGAAGTTTCAAAAGAGAGTGATTTTCTCTAAAAGGAGAGCATTTAGAAAGTGAAGCAACACTCCATTCACTTCGCCCAGTGAATTGAATGTTGGAACAGACTGCTTCTCTTTCAGAGAAACAGATGTGAGTTTCTTGTGAATGCTTGTAAGTAGCTAAGGCAGTTTCAAAAGAGAGTGATTTTCTCTAAAAGGAGAGCATATAGAAAGTGAAGCAACACTCCAATCACTTCGCACAGTGAATTGAAGTGTTGGAACAGACTGCATCTCTTTCAGAGTAAGGCATGTGAATTTCTGTTGAATGCTTATAAGTAGCTTAAGGCACTTTCAAAGGAAAGTGATTTTCTCTAAAATGAGAGCATATGGAATGTGAGGAAACACTCCATTCACTTCGCAAAGTGAATTGAAGTGTTGGAACAGACTGCTTCTCTTTCATAGAAACGCATTTTAGTTTCCTGTGAATGCTTTAAAGTAGCTTAAGGCACTTTCAAAGGAAAGTGATTTTCTCTGAAAGGACAGCATTTAGAAAGTGAAGCAACACTCCATTCACTTCGCACAGGGAATTGAAGTGTTGGAACAGACTGCTTCTCTTTCAGAGAAACGGATGTGAGTTTATTGTTAATGCTTGTAAGTAGCTTAAGGCACTTTCAAAGGAAAGTGATTTTCTCTGAAAAGACAGCATTTAGAAAGTGAAGCAACACTCCATTCACTTCGCACAGTGAATTGAAGTGTTGGAACAGACTGATTCTTTTTCAGAGAAACGCTTGTGAATTTCTGTTAAATGCTTGTAAGTAGTTTAAGGCACTTTCAAAGGAAAGTGATTTTCTCTGAAAGGACAGCATTTAGAAAGTGAAGCAACACTCCATTCACTTCGCACAGTGAATTGAAGTGTTGGAACAGACTGCTTCTCTTTCAGAGAAACAGATGTCAGTTTCTTGTGAATGCTTGTAAGTAGCTTATGGCAGTTTCAAAAGAGAGTGATTTTCTCTAAAAGGAGAGCATTTAGAAAGTGAAGCAACACTCCATTCACTTCGCACAGTGAATTGAAGTGTTGGAACAGACTGCTTCTCTTTCAGAAAAATGTATGTGAGTTTCTTGTGAATGCTTGTAAGTAGATTAAGGCTCTTTCAAAGCAAAGTGATTTTCTCTGAAAGGACAGCATTTAGAAAGTGAAGCAACACTCCATTCACTTCGCACAGTGATTTTAAGTGTTGGAACAAACTGCTTCTCTTTCAGAAAAATGCATGTGAGTTTCTTGTGAATGCTTGTAAGTAGCTTAAGGCACTTTCAAAGGAAAGTGATTTTCTCTGAAAGGACAGCATTTAGAAAGAGAAGCAACACTCCAATCACTTCGCACAGTGAATTGAAATGTTGGAACAGACTGCTTCTATTTCAGAGAATCGCATGAGAATTTCTGCTGAATGCTTGTAAGTAGCTTAAGGCACTTTAAAAGGAAAGTGATTTTCTCTGAAAGGACAGCATTTAGAAAGTGAAGCAACACTGCATTCACTTCGCACAGTGTATTGAAGTGTTGGAACAGACTGCTTCTCTTTCAGAGAAACAGATGTGAGTTTCTTGTGAATGCTTGTAAGTAGCTTAAGGCCCTTTCAAAGAAAGTGATTTTCTCTGAAAGGACAGCATTTAGAAAGTGAAGCAACACTCCATTCACTACGCACAGTGAATTGAAGTGTTGGAACAGACTACTTCTCTTTCAGAGGAACGGATGTGAGTTTTTTGTGAATGCTTGTAAGTAGCTTAAGGCACTTTCAAAGGAAAGTGATTTTCTCTGAAAGGACATCACTTAGAATGTGAAGCAACACTCCATTCTCTTCGGCCAGTGAGTTGCAATGTTGGAACAGACTGCTTCTCTTTCAGAGAAACAGATGTGAGTTTCTTGTGAATGCTTGTAAGTAGCTTAAGGCAGTTTCAAAAGAGAGTGATTTTCTCTAAAAGGAGAGCATATAGAAAGTGAAGCAACACTCCATTCACTTCCCACAGTGAATTGAAGTGTTGGAACAGACTGCTTCTCTTTCATAGAAACGCATTTGAGTTTCCTGTGAATGCTTAAAGTAGCTTAAGGCACTTTAAAAGGAAAGTGATTTTATCTGAAAAGACAGCATTTAGAAAGTGAAGCAACACTCCATTCACTTCGCACAGTGAATTGAAGTGTTGGAACAGACTGCTTCTCTTTCAGAGAAACAGATGTGAGTTTCTTGTGAATGCTTGTAACTATCTTAAGGCAGTTTCAAAAGAGAGTGATTTTGTCTAAAAGGAGAGCACATGGAAAGTGAAGCAACACTCCATTCACTTCGCACAGTGAATTGAAGTGTTGGAACAAACGGCTTCTCTTTCAGAAAAATGCATGTGAGTTTCTTGTGAATGCTTGTAAGTTGCTTAAGGCACTTTCAAAGGAAAGTGATTTTCTCTGAAAGGACAGCATTTAGAAAGAGAAGCAACACTCCAATCACTTCGCACAGTGAATTGAAATGTTGGAACAGACTGCTTCTCTTTCAGAGAATTGCATGAGAATTTCTGTTAAATGCTTGTAAGTAGCTTAAGGCACTTTAAAAGGAAAGTGATTTTCTCTGAAAGGACAGCATTTAGAAAGTGAAGCAACACTGCATTCACTTCGCACAGTGAATTGAAGTGTTGGAACAGACTGCTTCTCTTTCAGAGAAACAGATGTGAGTTTCTTGTGAATGTTTGTAACTAGCTTAAGGCAGTTTCAAAAGAGAGTGATTTTGTCTAAAAGGAGAGCACATCGAAAGTGAAGCAACACTCCATTCACTTCGCACAGTGAATTGAAGTGTTGGAACAAACTTCTTCTCTTTCAGAAAAATGTATGTGAGTTTCTTGTGAATGCTTGTAAGTAGATTAAGGCACTTTCAAAGGAAAGTGATTTTGTCTGAAAGAACAGCATTTAGAAAGTGAAGCAACACTCCATTCACTTCCTACACTGAATTCAAGTGTTGGAACAAACAGCTTCTCTTTCATAGAACCGCATTTGATGTTCCTGTGAATGCTTGTAAGTAGCTTAAGGCACTTTCAAAGGAAAGTGATTTTGTCTGAAAGAACAGCATTTAGAAAGTGAAGCAACACTCCATTCACTACGCACAGTGAATTGAAGAGTTGGAACAGACTACTTTTCTTTCAGAGAAACGGAAGTGAGTTTTTTGTGAATGCTTGTAAGTAGCTTAAGGCACTTTCAAAGGAAAGTGATTTTCTCTAAAAGGACAGCATTTAGAAAGTGAAGCAACACTCCATTCACTTTGCACAGTGAATTGAAGTGTTGGAACAAACTGCTTCTCTTTCAGGGAAACAGATGTGAGTTTCTTGTGAATGCTCATAAGTAGCTATGGCAGTTTAAAAAGAGAGTGATTTTCTCTGAAAGGAGAGCATATAGAAAGTGAAGCAACACTCCATTCACTTCGCACAGTGAATTGAAGTGTTGGAACAAACTGCTTCTCTTTCAGAGAATCAGTTTAAGGCACTTTAAAAGGAAAGTGATTTTCTCTGAAAGGACAGCATTTAGAAAGTGAAGCAACACTGCATTCACTATGCACAGTGAATTGAAGTGTTGGAACAGACTACTTCTCTTTCAGAGGAACGGATGTGAGTTTTTTGTGAATGCTTGTAAGTAACTTAAGGCACTTTCAAAGGAAAGTGATTTTCTCTGAAAGGACATCACTTAGAAAGTGAAGCAACACTCCATTCACTTCGGCCAGTGAATTGCAATGTTGGAACAGACTGCTTCTCTTTCAGAGAAACAGATGTGAGTTTCTTGTGAATGCTTGTAAGTAGCTTAAGGCAGTTTCAAAAGAGAGTGATTTTCTCTAAAAGGAGAGCATATAGAAAGTGAAGCAACACTCCATTCACTTCCCACAGTGAATTGAAGTGTTGGAACAGACAGCTTCTCTTTCATAGAAACGCATTTGAGTTTCCTGTGAATGCTTGTAAGTAGCTTAAGGCACTTTGAAAGGAAAGTGATTTTATCTGAAAAGACAGCATTTAGAAAGTGAAGGAACACTCCATTCACTTCGCACAGTGAATTGAAGTGTTGGAACAGACTGCATCTCTTTCAGAGAAAGGCATGTGAATTTCTGTTGAATGCTTGTAAGTAGCTTAAGGCACTTTCAAAGGAAAGTGATTTTCTCTAAAAGGAGAGCATATGGAATGTGAAGCAACACTCCATTCACTTCGCACAGTGAATTGAAGTGTTGGAACAGACTGCTTCTCTTTCATAGAAACGCATTTGAGTTTCCTGTGAATGCTTTAAAGTAGCTTAAGGAACTTTCAAAGGAAAGTGATTCTCTGAAAGGACAGCATTTAGAAAGTGAAGCAACACTCCATTCACTTCGCACAGTGAATTGAAGTGTTGGAACAGACTGCTTCTCTTTCAGAGAAACGGATGTGAGTTTATTGTGAATGCTTGTAAGTAGCTTAAGGCACTTTCAAAGCAAAGTGATTTTCTCTGAAAGGACAGCATTTAGAAAGTGAAGCAACACTCCATTCACTTCGGCCAGTGTATTGCAATGTTGGAACAGAGTGCTTCTCTTTCAGAGAAACAGATGTGAGTTTCTTGTGAATGCTTGTAAGTAGCTTAAGGCAGTTTCAAAAGAGAGTGATTTTCTCTAAAAGGAGAGCATATAGAAAGTGAAGCAACACTCCATTCACTTCGCACAGTGAATTGAAGTGTTGGAACAGACAGCTTCTCTTTCATAGAAACGCATTTGAGTTTCCTGTGAATGCTTGTAAGTAGCTTAAGGCACTTTCAAAGGAAAGTGATTTTCTCTGAAAGGACAGCATTTAGAAAGTGAAGGAACACTCCCTTCACTTCGCACAGTGAATTGAAGTGTTGGAACAGATTGCTTCTTTTTCAGAGAAACGCATGTGAATTTCTGTTAAATGCTTGTAAGTAGCTTAAGGCACTTTCAAAGGAAAGTGATTTTCTCTGAAAGGACAGCATTTAGAAAGTGAAGCAACACTCCATTCTCTTCGCACAGTGAATTGAAGTGTTGGAACCGACTGCTTCTCTTTCAGTGAAATAGATGTGAGTTTCTTGTGAATGCTTGTAAGTAGCTTGAGGCAGTTTCAAAAGAGAGTGATTTTCTCTAAAAGGAGAGCATTTAGAAAGTGAAGCAACACTCCATTCATTTCGCACAGTGAATTGAAGTGTTGTAACAGACTGCTTCTCTTTCAGAGAAACAGATGTGAGTTTCTTGTGAATGCTTGTAAGTAGCTTAAGGCAGTTCAAAAGAGAGTGATTTTCTCAAACAGGAGAGCATATAGAAAGTGAAGCAACACTCCATTCACTTCGCACAGTGAATTGAAGTGTTGGAACAAACTGCTTTTCTTTCAGAAAAATTCATGTGAGTTTCTTGTGAATGCTTGTAAGTCGCATAAGGAATTTTCAAAGGAAAGTGATTTTCTCTGAAAGGACAGCATTTAGAAAGTGAAGCAACACTCCATTCACTTTGCACAGTGAATTGAAGTGTTGGAACAAACTGCTTCTCTTTCAGAAAAATGTATGTGAGTTTCTTGTGAATGCTTGTAAGTAGCTTAAGGCACTTTCAAAGGAAAGTGATTTTCTCTGAAAGGACATCACTTAGAAAGTGAAGCAACACTCCATTCACTTCGGCCAGTGGATTGCAATGTTGGAACAGACTGCTTCTCTTTCAGAGAAACAGATGTGAGTTTCTTGTGAATGCTTGTAAGTAGCTTAAGGCAGTTTCAAAAGAGAGTGATTTTCTCTAAAAGGAGAGCATATAGAAAGTGAAGCAACACTCCATTCACTTCCCACAGTGAATTGAAGTGTTGGAACAGACAGCTTCTCTTTCATAGAAACGCATTTGAGTTTCCTGTGAATGCTTGTAAGTAGCTTAAGGCACTTTAAAAGGAAAGTGATTTTATCTGAAAAGACAGCATTTAGAAAGTGAAGGAACACTCCATTCACTTCGCACAGTGAATTGAAGTGTTGGAACAGACTGCATCTCTTTCAGAGAAAGGCATGTGAATTTCTGTTGAATGGTTGTAAGTAGCTTAAGGCACTTTCAAAGGAAAGTGATTTTCTCTAAAAGGAGAGCATATGGAATGTGAAGCAACACTCCATTCACTTCGCACAGTGAATTGAAGTGTTGGAACAGACTGCTTCTCTTTCATAGAAACGCATTTGAGTTTCCTGTGAATGCTTTAAAGTAGCTTAAGGAACTTTCAAAGGAAAGTGATTTTCTCTGAAAGAACAGCATTTAGAAAGTGAAGCAACACTCCATTCACTTCGCACAGTTAATTGAAGTGTTGGAACAGACTGCTTCTCTTTCAGAGAAACGGATGTGAGTTTATTGTGAATGCTTGTAAGTAGCTTAAGGCACTTTCAAAGCAAAGTGATTTTCTCTGAAAGGACAGCATTTAGAAAGTGAAGCAACACTCCATTCACTTCGGCCAGTGAATTGCAATGTTGGAACAGAGTGCTTCTCTTTCAGAGAAACAGATGTGAGTTTCTTGTGAATGCTTGTAAGTAGCTTAAGGCAGTTTCAAAAGAGAGTGATTTTCTCTAAAAGGAGAGCATATAGAAAGTGAAGCAACACTCCATTCACTTCGCACAGTGAATTGAAGTGTTGGAACAGACAGCTTCTCTTTCATAGAAACGCATTTGAGTTTCCTGTGAATGCTTGTAAGTAGCTTAAGGCACTTTCAAAGGAAAGTGATTTTCTCTGAAAGGACAGCATTTAGAAAGTGAAGGAACACTCCCTTCACTTCGCACAGTGAATTGAAGTGTTGGAACAGATTGCTTCTTTTTCAGAGAAACGCATGTGAATTTCTGTTAAATGCTTGTAAGTAGCTTAAGGCACTTTCAAAGGAAAGTGATTTTCTCTGAAAGGACAGCATTTAGAAAGTGAAGCAACACTCCATTCTCTTCGCACAGTGAATTGAAGTGTTGGAACCGACTGCTTCTCTTTCAGTGAAATAGATGTGAGTTTCTTGTGAATGCTTGTAAGTAGCTTGAGGCAGTTTCAAAAGAGAGTGATTTTCTCTAAAAGGAGAGCATTTAGAAAGTGAAGCAACACTCCATTCATTTCGCACAGTGAATTGAAGTGTTGTAACAGACTGCTTCTCTTTCAGAGAAACAGATGTGAGTTTCTTGTGAATGCTTGTAAGTAGCTTATGGCAGTTTCAAAAGAGAGTGATTTTCTCAAACAGGAGAGCATATAGAAAGTGAAGCAACACTCCATTCACTTCGCACAGTGAATTGAAGTGTTGGAACAGACTGCTTCTCTTTCAGAGAAACAGATGTGAGTTTCTTGTGAATGCTTGTAACTAGCTTAAGGCAGTTTCAAAAGAGAGTGATTTTGTCTAAAAGGAGAGCACATGGAAAGTGAAGCAACACTCCATTCACTTCGCACAGTGAATTGAAGTGTTGGAACAAACGGCTTCTCTTTCAGAAAAATGCATGTGAGTTTCTTGTGAATGCTTGTAAGTAGCTTAAGGCACTTTCAAAGGAAAGTGATTTTCTCTGAAAGGACAGCATTTAGAAAGTGAATCAACACTCCATTCACTTCGCACAGGGAATTGAAGTGTTGGAACAGACTGCTTCTTTTTCAGAGAAACGCTTGTGAATTTCTGTTAAATGCTTGTAAGTAGCTTAAGGCACTTTCAAAGGAAAGTGATTTTCTCTGAAAGGACAGCATTTAGAAAGTGAAGCAACACTCCATTCACTTCGCACAGGGAATTGAAGTGTTGGAACAGACTGCTTCTTTTTCAGAGAAACGCTTGTGAATTTCTGTTAAATGCTTGTAAGTAGCTTAAGGCACTTTCAAAGGAAAGTGATTTTCTCTGAAAGGACAGCATTTAGAAAGTGAAGCAACACTCCATTCACTTCGCACAGTGAATTGAAGTGTTGGAACAGACTGCTTCTCTTTCAGAGAAACAGATGTGAGTTTCTTGTGAATGCTTGTAAGTAGCTTATGGCAGTTTCAAAAGAGAGTGATTTTCTCTAAAAGGAGAGCATTTAGAAAGTGAAGCAACACTCCATTCACTTCGCACAGTGAATTGAAGTGTTGGAACAGACTGCTTCTCTTTCAGAGAAACAGATGTGAGTTTCTTGTGAATGCTTGTAACTAGCTTAAGGCAGTTTCAAAAGAGAGTGATTTTGTCTAAAAGGAGAGCACATGGAAAGTGAAGCAACACTCCATTCACTTCGCACAATGAATTGAAGTGTTGTAACAAACTTCTTCTCTTTCAGAAAAATGTATGTGAGTTTCTTGTGAATGCTTGTTAGTAGATTAAGGCACTTTCAAAGGAAAGTGAATTTCTCTGAAACGACAGCATTTAGAAAGTGAAGCAACACTCCATTCACTTCGCACAGTGAATTGAAGTGTTGGAACAGACGCTTCTCTTTCAGAGAAACGGATGTGAGTTTATTGTGAATGCTTGTAAGTAGCTTAAGGCTCTTTCAAAGCAAAGTGATTTTCTCTGAAAGGACAGCATTTAGAAAGTGAAGCAACACTCCATTCACTTCGCACAGTGAATTGAATGTTGGAACAGACTGCTTCTCTTTCAGGGAAACAGATGTGAGTTTCTTGTGAATGCTCGTAAGTAGCTAAGGCAGTTTCAAAAGAGAGTGATTTTCTCTAAAAGGAGAGCATATAGAAAGTGAAGCAACACTCCATTCACCTCGCACAGTGAATTGAAGTGTTGGAACAGACAGCTTCTCTTTCATAGAAACGCATTTGAGTTTCCTGTGAATGCTTGTAAGTAGCTTAAGCCACTTTCAAAGGAAAGTGATTTTCTCTGAAAGGACAGCATTTAGAAAGTGAAGGAACACTCCCTTCACTTCGCACAGTGAATTGAAGTGTTAGAACCGACTGCTTCTCTTTCAGTGAAACAGATGTGAGTTTCTTGGGAATGCTTGTAAGTAGCTTGAGGCAGTTTCAAAAGAGAGTGATTTTCTCTAAAAAGAGAGCATTTAGAAAGTGAAGCAACACTCCATTCATTTCGCACAGTTAATTGAAGTGTTGTAACAGACTGCTTCTCTTTCAGAGAAACAAATGTGAGTTTCTTGTGAATGCTTGTAAGTACCTTAAGGCAGTTTCAAAAGAGAGTGATTTTCTCAAACAGGAGAGCATATAGAAAGTGAAGCAACACTCCATTCACTTCGCACAGTGAATTGAAGTGTTGGAACAAACTGCTTTTCTTTCAGAAAAATTCATGTGAGTTTCTTGTGAATGCTTGTAAGTCGCTTAAGGAATTTTCAAAGGAAAGTGATTTTCTCTGAAAGGACAGCATTTAGAAAGTGAAGCAACACTCCATTCACTTCGCACAGTGAATTGAAGTGTTG
The DNA here is from genome assembly GCF_982192425.1 of Myodes glareolus. Lineage (NCBI taxonomy): Eukaryota > Metazoa > Chordata > Mammalia > Rodentia > Cricetidae > Myodes > Myodes glareolus. Next base: position 102,601 of record NW_028263274.1, read on the forward strand.
GAACAGACTGCTTCTTTTTCAGAGAAACGCATGTGAATTTCTGTTGAATGCTTGTAAGTAGCTTAAGGCACTTTCAAACGAAAGTGATTTTCACGGAAAGGACAGCATTTAGAAAGTGAAGCAACACTCAATTCACTTCCCACACTGAATTCAAGTGTTGGAACAAACAGCTTCTCTTACATAGAACCGCATTTGATATTCCTGTGAATGCTTGTAAGTAGCTTAAGGCACTTTCAAAGGAAAGTGATTTTGTCTGAAAGAACAGCATTTAGAAAGTGAAGCAACACTCCATTCACTACGCACAGTGAATTGAAGTGTTGGAACAGACTACTTTTCTTTCAGAAAAACGGAATTGAGTTTTTTGTGAATGCTTGTAAGTAGCTTAAGGCACTTTCAAAGGAAAGTGATTTTCTCTGAAAGGACAGCATTTAGAAAGTGAAGCAACACTCCATTCACTTTGCACAGTGAATTGAAGTGTTGGAACAAACTGCTTCTCTTTCAGAAAAATGCTTGTGAGTTTCTTGTGAATGCTTGTAAGTAGCTTAAGGCACTTTCAAAGGAAAGTGATTTTCTCTGAAAGGACAGCATTTAGAAAGTGAAGCAACACTCCACTCACTGCACACAGTGAATTGAAGTATTGGAACAGACTGGTTCTCTTTCAGAGAAACAGATGTGAGTTTCTTGTGAATGCTTGTAAGTAGCTTATGACAGTTTCAAAAGAGAGTGATTTTCTCTAAAAGGAGATCATTTAGAAAGTGAAGCAACACTCCATTCACTTCGCACAGTGAATTGAAGTGTTGGAACAGACTGCTTCTCTTTCAGAGAAACAGATGTGAGTTTCTGTGAATGCTTGTAACTAGCTTAAGGCAGTTTCAAAAGAGAGTGATTTTGTCTAAAAGGAGAGCACATGGAAAGTGAAGCAACACTCCATTCACTTCGCACAGTGAATTGAAGTGTTGGAACAAACGGCTTCTCTTTCAGAAAAATGCATGTGAGATTCTTGTGAATGCTTGTAAGTAGCTTAAGGCACTTTCAAAGGAAAGTGATTTTCTCTGAAAGGACAGCATTTAGAAAGTGAAGCAACACTCCATTCACTTCGCACAGTGAATTGAAGTGTTGGAACAGACTGCTTCTTTTTCAGAGAAACGCTTGTGAATTTCTGTTAAATGCTTGTAAGTAGCTTAAGGAACTTTCAAAGAAAAGTGATTTTCTCTGAAAGGACAGCATTTAGAAAGTGAAGCAACACTCCATTCACTTCGCACAGTGAATTGAAGTGTTGGAACAGACTGCTTCTCTTTCAGAGAAACAAATGTGAGTTTCTTGTGAATGCTTGTAAGTAGCTTATGGCAGTTTCAAAAGAGAGTGATTTTCTCTAAAAGGAGAGCATTTAGAAAGTGAAGCAACACTCCATTCACTTCGCCCAGTGAATTGAATGTTGGAACAGACTGCTTCTCTTTCAGAGAAACAGATGTGAGTTTCTTGTGAATGCTTGTAAGTAGCTAAGGCAGTTTCAAAAGAGAGTGATTTTCTCTAAAAGGAGAGCATATAGAAAGTGAGGCAACACTCCAATCACTTCGCACAGTGAATTGAAGTGTTGGAACAGACTGCATCTCTTTCAGAGAAAGGCATGTGAATTTCTGTTGAATGCTTATAAGTAGCTTAAGGCACTTTCAAAGGAAAGTGATTTTCTCTAAAAGGAGAGCATATGGAATGTGAGGCAACACTCCATTCACTTCGCACAGTGAATTGAAGTGTTGGAACAGACTGCTTCTCTTTCATAGAAACGCATTTTAGTTTCCTGTGAATGCTTTAAAGTAGCTTAAGGAACTTTCAAAGGAAAGTGATTTTCTCTGAAAGGACAGCATTTAGAAAGTGAAGCAACACTCCATTCACTTCGCACAGTGAATTGAATGTTGGAACAGACTGCTTCTCTTTCAGGGAAACAGATGTGAGTTTCTTGTGAATGCTCGTAAGTAGCTAAGGCAGTTTCAAAAGAGAGTGATTTTCTCTAAAAGGAGAGCATATAGAAAGTGAAGCAACACTCCATTCACTTCGCACAGTGAATTGAAGTGTTGGAACAAACTGCTTCCTTTCAGAAAAATGCATGTGAGTTTCTTGTGAATTCTTGTAAGTAGCTTAAGGCACTTTCAAAGGAAAGTGATTTTCTCTAAAAGGAGAGCATTTAGAAAGTGAAGGAACACTCCATTCACTTCCCACAGTGAATTGAAGTGTTGGAACAGACTGCTTCTCTTTCAGAGAAACAGATGTGAGTTTCTTGTGAATGCTTGTAAGTAGCTTAAGGCAGTTTAAAAAGAGAGTGATTTTCTCTAAAAGGAGAGCATATAGAAAGTGAAGCAACACTCCATTCACTTCGCACAGTGAATTGAAGTGTTGGAACAAACTGCTTCCTTTCAGAAAAATGCATGTGAGTTTCTTGTGAATGCTTGTAAGTAGCTTAAGGCACTTTCAAAGGAAAGTGATTTTCTCTGAAAGGACAGCATTTAGAAAGTGAAGCAACACTCCATTCACTTCGCACAGTGAATTGTAGTGTAGGAACAAACTGCTTCTCTTTCAGAAAAATGCATGTGAGTTTCTTATGAATGCTTGTAAGTAGCTTAAGGCTCTTTCAAATTAAAGTGAATTTCCTAGAAAAAACATCATTTAGAAAGTGAAACAACACTCCATTCACTTCGCACAGTGAATTGAAGTGTTGGAACAGACTGCTTCTTTTTCAGAGAAACGAATGTGAATTTCTGTTGAATGCTTGTAAGTAGCTTAAGGAACTTTCTAACGAAAGTGATTTTCTCTGAAAGGACAGCATTTAGAAAGTGAAACAACACTCCATTCACTTCGCACAGTGAATTGAAGTGTTGGAACAGACTGCTTCTCTTTCAGAGAAACAGATGTGAGTTTCTTGTGAATGCTTGTAAGTAGCTTAAGGCAGTTTCAAAAGAGAGTGATTTTCTCAAACATGAGAGCATATAGAAAGTGAAGCAACACTCCATTCACTTCGCACAGTGAATTGAATTGTTGGAACAAACTGCTTTTCTTTCAGAAAAATGCATGTGAGTTTCTTGTGAATGCTTGTAAGTAGCTTAAGGAATTTTCAAAGGAAAGTGATTTTCTCTGAAAGGACATCAGTTAGAAAGTGAAACAACACTCCATTCATTTCGCACAGTGAATTGAAGTGTTGGAACAGACTGCTTCTTTTTCAGAGAAACGCATGTGAATTTCTGTTGAATGCTTGTAAGTAGCTTAAGGCACTTTCAAACGAAAGTGATTTTCACGGAAAGGACAGCATTTAGAAAGTGAAGCAACACTCCATTCACTTCCCACACTGAATTCAATGTTGGAACAGACTGCTTCTCTTTCATAGAAACGCATTTGATATTCCTGTGAATGCTTGTAAGTAGCTTAAGGCACTTTCAAAGGAAAGTGATTTTATCTGAAAGAACAGCATTTAGAAAGTGAAGCAACACTCCATTCACTACGCACAGTGAATTGAAGTGTTGGAACAGACTACTTTTCTTTCAGAGAAACGGAAGTGAGTTTTTTGTGAATGCTTGTAAGTAGCTTAAGGCACTTTCAAAGGAAAGTGATTTTCTCTGAAAGGACAGCATTTAGAAAGTGAAGCAACACTCCATTCACTTTGCACAGTGAATTGAAGTGTTGGAACAGACTGCTTCTCTTTCAGAGAAACGGTTGTGAGTTTTTTGTGAATGCTTGTAAGTAGCTTAAGGCACTTTCAAAGCAAAGTGATTTTCTCTGAAAGGACCGCATTTAGAAAGTGAAGCAACACTCCATTCTCTTCGCACAGTGAATTGAAGTGTTGGAACAGACTGCTTCTCTTTCAGAGAAACAGATGTGAGTTTCTTGTGAATGTTTGTAAGTAGCTTAAGGCAGTTTCAAAAGAGAGTGATTTTCTCTAACAGGAGAGCATATAGAAAGTGAAGCAACACTCCATTCACTTCGCACAGTGAATTGAAGTGTTCGAACAAACTGCTTCTCTTTCAGAAAAATGCTTGTGAGTTTCTTGTGAATGCTTGTAAGTAGCTTAAGGCAGTTTCAAAGGAGAGTGATTTTCTCTAAAAGGAGAGCATATAGAAAGTGAAGCAACACTCCATTCACTTCGCACAGTGAATTGAAGTGTTGGAACAGACTGCTTCTTTTTCAGAGAAATGCATGTGAATTTCTGTTGAATGCTTGTAAGTAGCTTAAGGCACTTTCAAACGAAAGTGATTTTCTCTGAAAGGACAGCATTTAGAAAGTGAAGCAACACTCCATTCAGTTCGCACAGTGAATTCAAGTGTTGGAACAGACAGCTTCTCTTTCATAGAACCGCATTTGATATTCCTGTGAATGCTTGTAAGTAGCTTAAGGCACTTTCAAGGAAAGTGTTTTTCTCTGAAAGGACAGCATGTAGAAAGTGAAGCAACACTCCATTCACTACGCACAGTGAATTGAAGTGTTGAAACAGACTGCTTCTCTTTCAGAGAAACGGATGTGAGTTTATTGTGAATGCTTGTAAGTAGCTTAAGGCACTTTCAAAGCATAGTGATATTCTCTGAAAGGACAGCATTTAGAAAGTGAAGTAACACTCCATTCACTTCGCACAGAGAATTGAAGTGTTGGAACAGACTCTTCTCTTTCAGAGAAACAGATGTGAGTTTCTTGTGAATGCTTGTAAGTAGCTTAAGGCACCTTCAAAGAAAGTGATTTTCCCTGAAAGGACAGCATTTAGAAAGTGAAGCTACACTCCACTCACTTCGAATAGTGAATTGAAGTGTTGGAACAGACTGCTTCTCTTTCAGAGAAACGGATGTGAGTTTCTTGTGAATGCTTGTAAGTAGCTTAAGGCACTTTCAAAGCATAGTGATATTCTCTGAAAGGACAGCATTTAGAAAGTGAAGCAACACTCCATTCACTTCGCACAGTGAATTGAAGTGTTGGAACAGACTGCTTCTCTTTCAGAGAAACAGATGTGAGTTTCTTGTGAATGCTTGTAAGTAGCTTAAGGCAGTTTCAAAAGAGAGTGATTTTCTCTAAGAGGAGAGCATTTAGAATGTGAAGCAACACTCTATTCACTTCGCACAGGGAATTGAAGTGTTGGAAAAGACTGCTTCTCTTTCAGAGAAACAGATGTGAGTTTCTTGTGAATGCCTGTATGTAGCTTAAGGCAGTTTCAAAGGAGAGTGATTTTCTCTAAAAGGAGAGCATATAGAAAGTGATGCAACACTCCATTCACTTCGCACAGTGAATTGAAGTGTTGAAACAGACTGCTTCTCTTTCAGAGAAACGGATGTGAGTTTATTGTGAATGCTTGTAAGTAGCTTAAGGCACTTTCAAAGCAAAGTGATTTTCTGTGAAAGGACAGCATTTAGAAAGTGAGGCAACAATCCGTTCACTTCGAATAGTGAATTGAAGTGTTGGAACAGACTGCTTCTTTTTCAGAGAAATGCATGTGAATTTCTGTTGAATGCTTGTTAGTAGCTTAAGGCACTTTCAAACGAAAGAGATTTTCTCAGAAAGGACAGCATTTAGAAAGTGAAGCAACACTCCATTCACTTCGCACAGTGAATTCAAGTGTTGGAACAGACAGCTTCTCTTTCGTAGAACCGCATTTGATATTCCTGTGAATGCTTGTAAGTAGCTTAAGGCACTTTCAAAGAAAAGTGTTTTTCTCTGAAAGGATAGCATATAGAAAGTGAAGCAACACTCCATTCACTACGCACAGTGAATTGAAGTGTTGAAACAGACTGCTTCTCTTTCAGAGAAACAGATGTGAGTTTATTGTGAATGCTTGTAAGTAGCTTAAGGCACATTCAAAGCATAGTGATATTCTCTGAAAGGACAGTATTTGGAAAGTGAAGCAACACTCCATTCACTTCGCACAGTGAATTGAAGTGTTGGAACAGACTCTTCTCTTTCAGAGAAACAGATGTGAGTTACTTGTGAATGCTTGTAAGTAGCTTAAGGCAGTTTCAAAAGAGAGTGATTTTCTCTAACAGGAGAGCATATAGAAAGTGAAGCAACACTCCATTCACTTCGCACAGTGAATTGAAGTGTTCGAACAAACTGCTTCTCTTTCAGAAAAATGCATGTGAGTTTCTTGTGAATGCTTGTAAGTAGCTTAAGGCAGTTTCAAAAGAGAGTGATTTTCTCTAACAGGAGAGCATATAGAAAGTGAAGCAACACTCCATTCACTTCGCACAGTGAATTGAAGTGTTGGAGCAGACTCTTCTCTTTCAGAGAAACATATTTGAGTTTCTTGTGAATGCTTGTAAGTAGCTTAAGGCAGTTTCAAAAGAGAGTGATTTTCTCTAACAGAAGAGCATATAGAAAGTGAAGCAACACTCCATTCACTTCACACAGTGAATTGAAGTGTTCGAACAAACTGCTTCTATTTCAGAAAAATGCATGTGAGTTTCTTCTGAATGCTTGTAAGTAGCTTAAGGCAGTTTCAAAGGAGAGTGATTTTCTCTAAAAGGAGAGCATATAGAAAGTGAAACAACACTCCATTCACTTCGCACAGTGAATTGTAGTGTAGGAACAAACTGCTTCTCTTTCAGAAAAATGCATGTGAGTTTCTTGTGAATGCTTGTAAGTAGCTTAAGGCACTTTCAAAGGAAAGTGAATTTCTCAGAAAGGACATCATTTAGAAATTGAAACAACACTCCATTCACTTCGAACAGTGAATTGAAGTGTTGAAACAGACTGCTTCTCTTTCAGAGAAACGGATGTGAGTTTATTGTGAATGCTTGTAAGTAGATTAAGGCACTTTCAAAGCAAAGTGATTTTCTGTGAAAGGACAGCATTTAGAAAGTGAGGCAACACTCCGTTCACTTCGAACAGTGAAGTGAAGTGTTGGAACAGACTGCTTCTTTTTCAGAGAAATGCATGTGAATTTCTGTTGAATGCTTGTAAGTAGCTTAAGGCACTTTCAAACGAAAGTGATTTTCTCTGAAAGGACAGCATTTAGAAAGTGATGCAACACTCCATTCACTTCGCACAGTGAATTCAAGTGTTGGAACAGACAGCTTCTCTTTCATAGAACCGCATTTGATATTCCTGTGAATGCTTGTAAGTAGCTTAAGGCACTTTCAAAGGAAAGTGTTTTTCTCTGAAAGGACATCATTTAGAAAGTGAAGCAACACTCCATTCACTACGCACAGTGAATTGAAGTGTTGAAACAGACTGCTTCTCTTTCAGAGAAACGGATGTGAGTTTATTGTGAATGCTTGTAAGTAGCTTAAGGCACTTTCAAAGCATAGTGATTTTCTCTAAAAGGACAGCATTTAGAATGTGAAGTAACACTCCATTCACTTCGCACAGTGAATTGAAGTGTTGGAACAGACTCTTCTCTTTCAGAGAAACAGATGTGAGTTTCTTGTGAATGCTTGTAAGTAGCTTAAGGCAGTTTCAAATGAGAGTGATTTTCTCTAACAGGAGAGCATATAGAATGTGAAGCAACACTCCATTCACTTCACACAGTGAATTGAAGTGTTGGAACAGACTCTTCTCTTTCAGAGAAACAGATGTGAGTTTCTTGTGAATGCTTGTAAGTAGCTTAAGGCACTTTCAAAGAAAGTGATTTTCTCTGAAAGGACAGCATTTAGAAAGTGAAGCTACACTCCACTCACTTCGAATAGTGAATTGAAGTGTTGGAACAGACTGCTTCTCTTTCAGAGAAACGGATGTGAGTTTCTTGTGAATGCTTGTAAGTAGCTTAAGGCACTTTCAAAGCATAGTGATATTCTCTGAAAGGACAGCATTTAGAAAGTGAAGCAACACTCCATTCACTTCGCACAGTGAATTGAAGTGTTGGAACAGACTGCTTCTCTTTCAGAGAAACAGATGTGAGTTTCTTGTGAATGCTTGTAAGTAGCTTAAGGCAGTTTCAAAAGACAGTGATTTTCTCTAAAAGGAGAGCATTTAGAATGTGAAGCAACACTCTATTCACTTCGCACAGGGAATTGAAGTGTTGGAACAGACTGCTTCTCTTTCAGAGAAACAGATGTGAGTTTCTTGTGAATGCCTGTAAGTAGCTTAAGGCAGTTTCAAAGGAGAGTGATTTTCTCTAAAAGGAGAGCATATAGAAAGTGAAGCAACACTCCATTCACTTCGCACAGTGAATTGTAGTGTAGGAACAAACTGCTTCTCTTTCAGAAAAATGCATGTGAGTTTCTTGTGAATGCTTGTAAGTAGCTTAAGGCACTTTCAAAGGAAAGTGAATTTCTCAGAAAGGATATCATTTAGAAATTGAAACAACACTCCATTCACTTCGCACAGTGAATTCAAGTGTTGGAACAGACTGCTTCTTTTTCAGAGAAACGAATGTGAATTTCTGTTGAATGCTTGTAAGTAGCTTAAGGCACTTTCAAACGAAAGTGATTTTCTCTGAAAGGACAGCATTTAGAAAGTGAAGCAACACTCCATTCACTTCGCACAGTGAATTGAAGTGTTGGAACAGACTGCTTCTTTTCAGAGAAATGAATGTGAATTTCTGTTGAATGCTTGTAAGTAGCTTAAGGCACTTTCAAACGAACGTGATTTTCTCTGAAAGGACAGCATTTAGAAAGTGAAGCAACACTCCATTCACTTCGCACAGTGAATTCAAGTGTTGGAACAGACAGCTTCTCCTTCATAGAACCGGATTTGATATTTCTGTGAATGCTTGTAAGTAGCTTAAGGCACTTTCAAAGCAAAGTGATTTTCTCTGAAAGGACAGCATTTAGAAAGTGAAGCAACACTCCATTCATTTCGCACAGTGAATTGAAGTGTTGGAACAGACTGCTTCTCTTTCAGAGAATCTGATGTGAGTTTCTTGTGAATGCTTGTAACAAGCTTAAGGCAGTTTCAAAAGAGAGTGATTTTCTCTAATAGGAGAGCATATGGAAAGTGAAGCAACACTCCATTCAGTTCGCACAGTGAATTGTAGTGTTGGAACAAACAGTTTCTCTTTCAGAAAAATGCATGTGAGTTTTTTATGAATGCTTGTAAGTAGCTTAAGGCTCTTTCAAAGGAAAGTGATTTTCTCTGAAAGGACATCATTTAGAAAGTGAAACAACACTCCATTCATTTCGCACAGTGAATTGAAGTGTTGGAACAGACTGCTTCTTTTTCAGAGAAACGCATGTGAATTTCTGTTGAATGCTTGTAAGTAGCTTAAGGCACTTTCAAAGGAAAGTGATTTTCTCTGAAAGTACAGCATTTAGAAAGTGAAGCAACACTCCATTCACTACGCACAGTGAATTGAAGTGTTGAAACAGACTGCTTCTTTTTCAGAGAAACGGATGTGAGTTTATTGTGAATGCTTGTAAGTAGCTTAAGGCACTTTCAAAGCAAAGTGATATTCTCTGAAAGGACAGCATTTAGAAAGTGAAGCAACACTCCATTCACTTCGCACAGTGAATTGAAGTGTTGGAACAGACTCTTCTCTTTCAGATAAACAGATGTGAGTTTCTTGTGAATGCTTGTAAGTAGCTTAAGTCATTTCAAAAGAGAGTGATTTTCTCTAAAAGGAGAGCATATAGAAAGTGAAGGAACACTCCATTCACTTCGCACAGTGAATTGAAGTGTTGGAACAAACTGCTTCTCTTTCAGAAAAATGCAGGTGAGTTTCTTGTAAGTGCTTGTAAGTAGCTTAAGGCACTTTCAAAGGTAAGTGATTTTGTCTGAAAGGACAGCGTTTAGAAAGTGAACCTACACTCCATTCACTTCGCACAGTGAATTGAAGTGTTGGAACAGACTGCTTCTTTTTCAGAGAAATGCATGTGAATTCCTGTTGAATGCTTGTAAGTAGCTTAAGGCACTTTCAAACGAAAGTGATTTTCTCTGAAAGGACAGCATTTAGAAAGTGAAGCAACACTCCATTCACTTCGCACAGTGAATTCAAGTGTTGGAACAGACAGCTTCTCCTTCATAGAACCGGATTTGATATTCCTGTGAATGCTTGTAAGTAGCTTAAGGCACTTTCAAAGGTAAGTGATTTTTTCTGAAAGGACAGCATTTAGAAAGTGAAGCAACACTCCATTCACTTTGCACAGTGAATTGAAGTGTTGGAACACACTGCTTCTCTTACAGAGAAACGGTTGTAAGATTTTTGTGAATACTTGTAAGTAGCTTAAGGCACTATCAAAACAATCGGATTTTCTCTGAAAGGACAGCATTTAGAAAGTGAAGCAACACTCCATTCACTTCACACAGTGAATTGAAGTGTTGGAACAGACTGCTTCTCTTTCAGAGAAACAGATGTGAGTTTCTAGTGAATGCTTGTAAGTAGCTTAAGGCAGTTTCAAAAGAGAGTGATTTTCTCTAAAAGTAGAGCATTTAGAAAGTGAAGCAACACTCCATTCACTTCGCACAGTGAATTGAAGTGTTGAAACGGACTGCTTCTCTTTCAGAGAAACGGATGTGAGTTTATTGTGAATGCTTGTAAGTAGCTTAAGGCACGTTCAAAGCAAAGTGATTTTCTCTGAAAGGACAGCATTTAAAAAGTGAAGCAACACTCCATTCACTTCGCACAGTGAATTGAAGTGTTGGAACAGACTGCTTCTCTTTCAGAGAATCTGATGTGAGTTTATTGTGAATGCTTGTAAGTAGCTTAAGGCAGTTTCAAAAGAGAGTGATTTTCTCTAAAAGGAGAGCATATGGAAAGTGAAGTAACACTCCATTCACTTCGCACAGTGAATTGAAATGTTGGAACAGACTGCTTCTCTTTCAGAGAAACAGATGTGAGTTTCTTGTGAATGCCTGTAAGTAGCTTAAGGCAGTTTCAAAAGAGAGTGATTTTCTCTAACAGGAGAGCATATAGAAAGTGAAGCAACACTCCATTCACTTCGCACAGTGAATTGAAGTGTTGGAACAAACTGCTTCTCTTTTAGAAAAATGCATGTGAGTTTCTTGTGAATGCTTGTAAGTAGCTTAAGGCCCTTTCAAAGGAAAGTGATTTTGTCTGAAAGGACAGCATTTAGAAAGTGAAGCAACACTCCATTCACTTCGCATAGTGAATTGAAGTGTTGGAACAGACTGCTTCTCTTTCAGAGAAACGCATGTGAATTTCTGTTGAATGCTTGAAAGTAGCTTAAGGCACTTTCAAAGGAAAGTGATTTTCTCTGAAAGGACAGCATTTAGAAAGTGAAACAACAATCCATTCATTTCGCACAGTGAATTGAAGTGTTGGAACAGACTGCTTCTTTTTCAGAGAAACGCATGTGAATTTCTGTTAAATGCTTGTAAGTAGCTTAAGGCACTTTCAAAGGAAAGTGATTTTCTCTGAAAGGACAGCATTTAGAAAGTGAAGCAACACTCCATTCTCTTCGCACAGTGAATTGAAGTGTTGGAACAGACTGCTTCTCTTTCAGAGAAACAGATGTGAGTTTCTTGTGAATGCTTGTAAGTAGCTTAAGGCAGTTTCAAAAGAGAGTGATTTTCTCTAAAAGGAGAGCATTTAGAAAGTGAAGCAACACTCTATCCACTTCGCACAGTGAATTGAAGTGTTGGAACAGACTGCTTCTCTTTCAGAGAAACAGATTTGAGTTTCTTGTGAATGCTTGTATGTAGCTTAAGGCAGTTTCAAAAGAGAGTGATTTTCTCTAAAAGGAGAGCATATAGAAAGTGAAGAAACACTCCATTCACTTCGGACATTGAATTGTAGCGTTGGAAAAAACTGCTTCTCTTTCAGAAAAATGCATGTGAGTTTCTTGTGAATGCTTGTAGGTAGCTTAAGGCACTTTCAAAGGAAAGTGAATGTTTCTGAAAGGACATCATTTAGAAATTTAAACAACACTCCATTCACTTCGCACAGTGAATTGAAGTGTTGGAACAGACTGCTTCTTTTTCAGACTTACACATGTGAATTTCTGTTGAATGCTTGTAAGTAGCTTAAGGCACTTTCAAACGAAAGTGATTTTCTCTGAAAGGACAGCATTTAGAAAGTGAAGCAACACTCCATTCACTTCGCACAGTGAATTCAAGTGTTGGAACAGACAGCTTCTCCTTCATAGAACCGCATTTGATATTCCTGTGAATGCTTGTAAGTAGCTTAAGGCACTTTCAAAGGAAAGTGATTTTCTCTGAAAGGACAGCATTTAGAAAGTGAAGCAACACTCCATTCACTTCGCACAGTGAATTCAAGTGTTGGAACAGACTGCTTCTCCTTCATAGAACCGCATTTGATATTCCTGTGAATGCTTGTAAGTAGCTTAAGGCACTTTCAAAGGAAAGTGATTTTCTCTGAAAGGAAAGCATTTAGAAAGTGAAGCAACACTCCATTCACTTTGCACAGTGAATTGAAGTGTTGGAACAGACTGCTTCTCTTTCAGAGAAACGGTTGTGAGTTTTTTGTGAATACCTGTAAGTAGCTTAAGGCACTTTCAAAGCAAAGTGATTTTCTCTGAAAGGACAGCATTTAGAAAGTGAAGCAACACTCCATTCACTTCGCACAGTGAATTGAAAGTTGGAACAGACTGCTTCTCTTTCAGAGAAACAGATGTGAGTTTCTTGTGAATGCCTGTAAGTAGCTTAAGGCAGTTTCAAAGGAGAGTGATTTTCTCTAAAAGGAGAGCATATAGAATGTGAAGCAACACTCTATTCACTTCGCACAGGGAATTGAAGTGTTGGAAAAGACTGCTTCTCTTTCAGAGAAACAGATGTGAGTTTCTTGTGAATGCCTGTAAGTAGCTTAAGGCAGTTTCAAAGGAGAGTGATTTTCTCTAAATGGAGAGCATATAGAAAGTGATGCAACACTCCATTCACTTCGCACAGTGAATTGAAGTGTTGAAACAGACTGCTTCTCTTTCAGAGAAACGGATGTGAGTTTATTGTGAATGCTTGTAAGTAGCTTAAGGAACTTTCAAAGCAAAGTGATTTTCTGTGAAAGGACAGCATTTAGAAAGTGAGGCAACAATCCGTTCACTTCGAATAGTGAATTGAAGTGTTGGAACAGACTGCTTCTTTTCAGAGAAATGAATGTGAATTTCTGTTGAATGCTTGTAAGTAGCTTAAGGCACTTTCAAACGAAAGTGATTTCCTCTGAAAGGACAGCATTTAGAAAGTGAAGCAACACTCCATTCACTTCGCACAGTGAATTCAAGTGTTGGAACAGACAGCTTCTCCTTCATAGAACCGGATTTGATATTTCTGTGAATGCTTGTAAGTAGCTTAAGGCACTTTCAAAGCAAAGTGATTTTTTCTGAAAGGATAGCATTTAGAAAGTGAAGCAACACTCCATTCACTTCGCACAGTGAATTGAAGTGTTGGAACACACTGCTTCTCTTTCAGAGAATCTGATGTGAGTTTCTTGTGAATGCTTGTAACAAGCTTAAGGCAGTTTCAAAAGAGAGTGATTTTCTCTAAAAGGAGAGCATATGGAAAGTGAAGCAACACTCCATTCAGTTCGCACAGTGAATTGTAGTGTTGGAACAAACAGTTTCTCTTTCAGAAAAATGCATGTGCGTTTTTTATGAATGCTTGTAAGTAGCTTAAGGCTCTTTCAAAGGAAAGTGATTTTCTCTGAAAGGACATCATTTAGAAAGTGAAACAACACTCCATTCATTTCGCACAGTGAATTGAAGTGTTGGAACAGACTGCTTCTTTTTCAGAGAAACGCATGTGAATTTCTGTTGAATGCTTGTAAGTAGCTTAAGGCACTTTCAAACGAAAGTGATTTTCTCTGAAAGGACAGCATTTAGAAAGTGAAGCAACACTCCATTCACTACGCACAGTGAATTGAAGTGTTGAAACAGACTGCTTCTTTTTCAGAGAAACGGATGTGTTTATTGTGAATGCTTGTAAGTAGCTTAAGGCACTTTCAAAGCAAAGTGATATTCTCTGAAAGGACAGCATTTAGAAAGTGAAGCAAGACTCCATTCACTTCGCACAGTGAATTGAAGTGTTGGAACAAACTGCTTCACTCTCAGAAAAATGCAGGTGAGTTTCTTGTGAATGCTTGTAAGTAGCTTAAGGCACTTTCAAAGGTAAGTGATTTTCTCTGAAAGGACAGCGTTTAGAAAGTGAACCTACACTCCATTCACTTCGCACAGTGAATTGAAGTGTTGGAACAGACTGCTTCTTTTTCAGAGAAACGCATGTGAATTCCTGTTGAATGCTTGTAAGTAGCTTAAGGCACTTTCAAACGAAAGTGATTTTCTCTGAAAGGACAGCATTTAGAAAGTGAAGCAACACTCCATTCACTTGGCACAGTGAATTCAAGTGTTGGAACAGACAGCTTCTCCTTCATAGAACCGGATTTGATATTCCTGTGAATGCTTGTAAGTAGCTTAAGGCACTTTCAAAGGTAAGTGATTTTTTCTGAAAGGACAGCATTTAGAAAGTGAAGCAACACTTCATTCACTTTGCATATTGAATTGAAGTGTTGGAACAGACTGCTTCTCTTACAGAGAAACGGTTGTAAGATTTTTGTGAATACTTGTAAGTAGCTTAAGGCACTATCAAAACAATGCGATTTTCTCTGAAAGGACAGCATTTAGAAAGTGAAGCAACACTCCATTCACTTCACACAGTGAATTGAAGTGTTGGAACAGACTGCTTCTCTTTCAGAGAAACAGATGTGAGTTTCTAGTGAATGCTTGTAAGTTGCTTAAGTCAGTTTCAAAAGAGAGTGATTTTCCCTAAAAGGAGAGCATTTAGAAAGTGAAGCAACACTCCATTCACTTCGCACAGTGAATTGAAGTGTTGAAACAGACTGCTTCTCTTTCAGAGAAACGGATGTGAGTTTATTGTGAATGCTTGTAAGTAGCTTAAGGCACTTTCAAAGCAAAGTGATTTTCTCTGAAAGGACAGCATTTAGAAAGTGAAGCAACACTCCATTCACTTCGCACAGTGAATTGAAGTGTTGGAACAGACTGCTTCTCTTTCAGAGAATCTGATGTGAGTTTCTTGTGAATGCTTGTAAGTAGCTTAAGGCAGTTTCAAAAGAGAGTGATTTTCTCTAAAAGGAGAGCATATGGAAAGTGAAGCAACACTCCATTCACTTCGCACAGTGAATTGAAATGTTGGAACAGACTGCTTCTCTTTCAGAGAAACAGATGTGCGTTTCTTGTGAATGCCTGTAAGTAGCTTAAGGCAGTTTCAAAAGAGAGTGATTTTCTCTAACAGGAGAGCATATAGAAAGTGAAGCAACACTCCATTCACTTCGCACAGTGAATTGAAGTGTTGGAACAAACTGCTTCTCTTTTAGAAAAATGCATGTGAGTTTCTTGTGAATGCTTGTAAGTAGCTTAAGGCACTTTCAAAGGAAAGTGATTTTGTCTGAAAGGACAGCATTTAGAAAGTGAAGGAACACTCCATTCACTTCGCATAGTGAATTGAAGTGTTGGAACAGACTGCTTCTCTTTCAGAGAAACGCATGTGAATTTCTGTTGAATGCTTGAAAGTAGCTTAAGGCACTTTCAAAGGAAAGTGATTTTCTCTGAAAGGACAGCATTTAGGAAGTGAAACAACAATCCATTCATTTCGCACAGTGAATTGAAGTGTTGGAACAGACTGCTTCTTTTTCAGAGAAACGCATGTGAATTTCTGTTAAATGCTTGTAAGTAGCTTAAGGCACTTTCCAAGGAAAGTGATTTTCTCTGAAAGGACAGCATTTAGAAAGTGAAACAACACTCCATTCTCTTCGCACAGTGAATTGAAGTGTTGGAACAGACTGCTTCTCTTTCAGAGAAACAGATGTGAGTTTCTTGTGAATGCTTGTAAGTAGCTCAAGGCAGTTTCAAAAGAGAGTGATTTTCTCTAAAAGGAGAGCATTTAGAAAGTGAAGCAACACTCTATTCACTTCGCACAGTGAATTGAAGTGTTGGAACAGACTGCTTCTCTTTCAGAGAAACAGATTTGAGTTTCTTGTGAATGCTTGTATGTAGCTTAAGGCAGTTTCAAAAGAGAGTGATTTTCTCTAACAGGAGAGCATATAGCAAGTGAAGAAACACTCCATTCACTTCGCACATTGAATTGTAGCGTTGGAAAAAACTGCTTCTCTTTCAGAAAAATGCATGTGAGTTTCTTGTGAATGATTGTAGGTAGCTTAAGGCACTTTCAAAGGAAAGTGAATGTTTCTGAAAGGACATCATTTAGAAATTGAAACAACACTCCATTCACTTCGCACAGTGAATTGAAGTGTTGGAACAGACTGCTTCTTTTTCAGACTTACACATGTGAATTTCTGTTGAATGCTTGTAAGTAGCTTAAGGCACTTTCAAACGAAAGTGATTTTCTCTGAAAGGACAGCATTTAGAAAGTGAAGCAACACTCCATTCACTTCGCACAGTGAATTCAAGTGTTGGAACAGACAGCTTCTCCTTCATAGAACCGCATTTGATATTCCTGTGAATGCTTGTAAGTAGCTTAAGGCACTTTCAAAGGAAAGTGATTTTCTCTGAAAGGACAGCATTTAGAAAGTGAAGCAACGCTCCATTCACTTCGCACAGTGAATTCAAGTGTTGGAACAGACAGCTTCTCTTTCATAGAACCGGATTTGATATTCCTGTGAATGCTTGTAAGTAGCTTAAGGCACTTTCAAACGAAAGTGATTTTCTCTGAAAGGACAGCATTTAGAAAGTGAAGCAACACTCCATTCACTTCGCACAGTGAATTGAAGTGTTGGAACAGACTGCTTCTCTTTCAGAGAAACAGATGTGAGTTTCTAGTGAATGCTTGTAAGTAGCTTAAGGCAGTTTCAAAAGAGAGTGATTTTCTCTAAAAAGAGAGCATTTAGAAAGTGAAGCAACACTCCATTCACTTCGCATAGTGAATTGAAGTGTTGGAACAGACTGCTTCTTTTTCAGTAAACGCTTGTGAATTTCTGTTAAATGCTTCTAAATAGCTTAAGGCACTTTCAAAGGAAAGTGATTTTCTCTGAAAGGACAGCATTTAGAAAGTGAAGCAACACTCCATTCACTTCGCATAGTGAATTGAAGTGTTGGAACAGACTGCTTCTTTTTCAGTAAACGCTTGTGAATTTCTGTTAAATGCTTCTAAATAGCTTAAGGCACTTTCAAAGGAAAGTGATTTTCTCTGAAAGGACAGCATTTAGAAAGTGAAGCAACACTCCATTCACTTCGCATAGTGAATTGAAGTGTTGGAACAGACTGCTTCTCTTTCAGAGAAACGCATGAGAATTTCTGTTGAATGCTTGTAAGTAGCTTAAGGCACTTTCAAAGAAAGAGATTTTCTTTGAAAGGACAGCATTTAGAAAGTGAGGCAACACTCCGTTCACTTCGAACAGTGAATTGAAGTGTTGGAACAGACTACTTCTCTCTCAGAGAAACGGATGTGAGTTTCTTGTGAATGCTTGTAAGTAGCTTAAGGCAGTTTCAAAAGAGAGTGATTTTCTCTAAAAGGAGAGCATTTAGAAAGTGAAGCAACACTCTATTCACTTCGCACAGTGAATTGAAGTGTTGGAACAGACTGCTTCTCTTTCAGATAAACAGATTTGAGTTTCTTGTGAATGCCTGTATGTAGCCTAAGGCAGTTTCAAAAGAGAGTGATTTTCTCTAACAGGAGAGCATATAGAAAGTGAAGCAACACTCCATTCACTTCGCACATTGAATTGTAGCGTTGGAACAAACTGCTTCTCTTTCAGAGAAACAGATGTGAGATTCTTGTGAATGCTTGTAAGTAGCTTAAGGCACTTTCAAAGGAAAGTGAATTTTTCTGAAAGGACATCATTTAGAAATTGAAACAACACTCCATTCACTTCACACAGTGAATTGAAGTGTTGGAACAGACTGCTTCTTTTTCAGAGTTACGCATGTGAATTTCTGTTGAATGCTTGTAAGTAGCTTAAGGCACTTTCAAACGAAAGTGATTTTCTCTGAAAGGACAGGGTTTAGAAAGTGAAGCAACACTCCATTCACTTCGCACAGTGAATTGTAGTGTAGGAACAAACTGCTTCTCTTTCAGAAAAATGCATGTGATTTTCTTGTGAATGCTTGTAAGTAGCTTAAGGCACTTTCAAAGGAAAGTGAATTTCTCTGAAAGGACAGCATTTAGAAAGTGAAGCAACACTCCATTCACTTCGCACAGTGAATTGAAGTGTTGGAACAGACTGCTTCTCTTTCAGAGAAACGCATGAGAATTTCTGTTGAATGCTTGTAAGTAGCTTAAGGCACTTTCAAAGAAAGTGATTTTCTTTGAAAGGACAGCATTTAGAAAGTGAGGCAACACTCCGTTCACTTCGAACAGTGAATTGAAGTGTTGGAACAGACTACTTCTCTCTCAGAGAAACGGATGTGAGTTTCTTGTGATTGCCTGTAAGTAGCTTAAGGCAGTTTCAAAAGAGAGTGATTTTCTCTAAAAGGAGAGCATTTAGAAAGTGAAGCAACACTCTATTCACTTCGCAGAGTGAATTGAAGTGTTGGAACAGACTGCTTCTCTTTCAGAGAAACAGATGTGAGATTCTTGTGAATGCTTGTAAGTAGCTTAAGGCAGTTTCAAAAGAGAGTGGTTTTCTCTAAAAGGAGAGCATTTAGAAAGTGAAGCAACACTCCATTCACTTTGCACAGTGAATTGAAGAGTGGGAACAAACTGCTTCTCTTTTAGAAAAATGCATGTGATTTTCTTGTGAATGCTTGTAAGTAGCTTAAGGCACTTTCAAAGGAAAGTGAATTTCTCTGAAAGGACAGCATTTAGAAAGTGAAGCAACACTCCATTCACTTCGCACAGTGAATTGAAGTGTTGGAACAGACTGCTTCTCTTTCAGAGAAACGCATGAGAATTTCTGTTGAATGCTTGTAAGTAGCTTAAGGCACTTTCAAAGAAAGTGATTTTCTTTGAAAGGACAGCATTTAGAAAGTGAGGCAACACTCCGTTCACTTCGAACAGTGAATTGAAGTGTTGGAACAGACTACTTCTCTCTCAGAGAAACGGATGTGAGTTTCTTGTGAATGCTTGTAAGTAGCTTAAGGCAGTTTCAAAAGAGAGTGATTTTCTCTAAAAGGAGAGCATTTAGAAAGTGAAGCAACACTCTATTCACTTCGCACAGTGAATTGAAGTGTTGGAACAGACTGCTTCTCTTTCAGATAAACAGATTTGAGTTTCTTGTGAATGCCTGTATGTAGCCTAAGGCAGTTTCAAAAGAGAGTGATTTTCTCTAACAGGAGAGCATATAGAAAGTGAAGCAACACTCCATTCACTTCGCACATTGAATTGTAGCGTTGGAACAAACTGCTTCTCTTTCAGAGAAACAGATGTGAGATTCTTGTGAATGCTTGTAAGTAGCTTAAGGCACTTTCAAAGGAAAGTGAATTTTTCTGAAAGGACATCATTTAGAAATTGAAACAACACTCCATTCACTTCACACAGTGAATTGAAGTGTTGGAACAGACTGCTTCTTTTTCAGAGTTACGCATGTGAATTTCTGTTGAATGCTTGTAAGTAGCTTAAGGCACTTTCAAACGAAAGTGATTTTCTCTGAAAGGACAGGGTTTAGAAAGTGAAGCAACACTCCATTCACTTCGCACAGTGAATTGTAGTGTAGGAACAAACTGCTTCTCTTTCAGAAAAATGCATGTGATTTTCTTGTGAATGCTTGTAAGTAGCTTAAGGCACTTTCAAAGGAAAGTGAATTTCTCTGAAAGGACAGCATTTAGAAAGTGAAGCAACACTCCATTCACTTCGCACAGTGAATTGAAGTGTTGGAACAGACTGCTTCTCTTTCAGAGAAACGCATGAGAATTTCTGTTGAATGCTTGTAAGTAGCTTAAGGCACTTTCAAAGAAAGTGATTTTCTTTGAAAGGACAGCATTTAGAAAGTGAGGCAACACTCCGTTCACTTCGAACAGTGAATTGAAGTGTTGGAACAGACTACTTCTCTCTCAGAGAAACGGATGTGAGTTTCTTGTGATTGCCTGTAAGTAGCTTAAGGCAGTTTCAAAAGAGAGTGATTTTCTCTAAAAGGAGAGCATTTAGAAAGTGAAGCAACACTCTATTCACTTCGCAGAGTGAATTGAAGTGTTGGAACAGACTGCTTCTCTTTCAGAGAAACAGATGTGAGATTCTTGTGAATGCTTGTAAGTAGCTTAAGGCAGTTTCAAAAGAGAGTGATTTTCTCTAAAAGGAGAGCATTTAGAAAGTGAAGCAACACTCCATTCACTTTGCACAGTGAATTGAAGAGTGGGAACAAACTGCTTCTCTTTTAGAAAAATGCATGTGATTTTCTTGTGAATGCTTGTAAGTAGCTTAAGGCACTTTCAAAGGAAAGTGAATTTCTCTGAAAGGACAGCATTTAGAAAGTGAAGCAACACTCCATTCACTTCGCACAGTGAATTGAAGTGTTGGAACAGACTGCTTCTCTTTCAGAGAAACGCATGAGAATTTCTGTTGAATGCTTGTAAGTAGCTTAAGGCACTTTCAAAGAAAGTGATTTTCTTTGAAAGGACAGCATTTAGAAAGTGAGGCAACACTCCGTTCACTTCGAACAGTGAATTGAAGTGTTGGAACAGACTACTTCTCTCTCAGAGAAACGGATGTGAGTTTCTTGTGAATGCTTGTAAGTAGCTTAAGGCAGTTTCAAAAGAGAGTGATTTTCTCTAAAAGGAGAGCATTTAGAAAGTGAAGCAACACTCTATTCACTTCGCACAGTGAATTGAAGTGTTGGAACAGACTGCTTCTCTTTCAGATAAACAGATTTGAGTTTCTTGTGAATGCCTGTATGTAGCCTAAGGCAGTTTCAAAAGAGAGTGATTTTCTCTAACAGGAGAGCATATAGAAAGTGAAGCAACACTCCATTCACTTCGCACATTGAATTGTAGCGTTGGAACAAACTGCTTCTCTTTCAGAGAAACAGATGTGAGATTCTTGTGAATGCTTGTAAGTAGCTTAAGGCACTTTCAAAGGAAAGTGAATTTTTCTGAAAGGACATCATTTAGAAATTGAAACAACACTCCATTCACTTCACACAGTGAATTGAAGTGTTGGAACAGACTGCTTCTTTTTCAGAGTTACGCATGTGAATTTCTGTTGAATGCTTGTAAGTAGCTTAAGGCACTTTCAAACGAAAGTGATTTTCTCTGAAAGGACAGGGTTTAGAAAGTGAAGCAACACTCCATTCACTTCGCACAGTGAATTGTAGTGTAGGAACAAACTGCTTCTCTTTCAGAAAAATGCATGTGATTTTCTTGTGAATGCTTGTAAGTAGCTTAAGGCACTTTCAAAGGAAAGTGAATTTCTCTGAAAGGACAGCATTTAGAAAGTGAAGCAACACTCCATTCACTTCGCACAGTGAATTGAAGTGTTGGAACAGACTGCTTCTCTTTCAGAGAAACGCATGAGAATTTCTGTTGAATGCTTGTAAGTAGCTTAAGGCACTTTCAAAGAAAGTGATTTTCTTTGAAAGGACAGCATTTCGAAAGTGAGGCAACACTCCGTTCACTTCGAACAGTGAATTGAAGTGTTGGAACAGACTACTTCTCTCTCAGAGAAACGGATGTGAGTTTCTTGTGATTGCCTGTAAGTAGCTTAAGGCAGTTTCAAAAGAGAGTGATTTTCTCTAAAAGGAGAGCATTTAGAAAGTGAAGCAACACTCTATTCACTTCGCAGAGTGAATTGAAGTGTTGGAACAGACTGCTTCACTTTCAGAGAAACAGATGTGAGATTCTTGTGAATGCTTGTAAGTAGCTTAAGGCAGTTTCAAAAGAGAGTGATTTTCTCTAAAAGGAGAGCATTCAGAAAGTGTAGCAACACTCTATTCACTTCGCACAGTGAATTGAAGTGTTGGAACAGACTGCTTCTCTTTCAGAGAAACAGATGTGAGTTTCTTGTGAATGCCTGTAATTAGCTTAAGGAAGATTCAAAAGAGAGTGATTTTCTCTAACAGGAGAGCATATGGAAAGTGAAGCAACACTCCATTCACTTCGCACAGTGAATTGTAGTGTTGGAACAAACTGTTTCTCTTTCAGAAAAATGCATGTGAGTTTTTTATGAATGCTTTTAAGTAGCTTAAGGCTTTTTCAAAGGAAAGTGATTTTCTCTGAAAGGACATCATTTAGAAAGTGAAACAGCACTCCATTCATTTCGCACAGTGAATTGAAGTGTTGGAACAGACTGCTTCTTTTTCAGAGAAACGCATGTGAATTTCTGTTGAATACTTGTAAGTAGCTTAAGGCACTTTCAAACGAAAGTGATTTTCTCTGAAAGGACAGCATTTAGAAAGTGAAGCAACACTCCATTCACTTCGCACAGTGAATTCAAGTGTTGGAACAGACAGCTTCTCTTTCAGAGAAACGGATGTGAGTTTATTGTGAATGCTTGTAAGTAGCTTAAGGCAGTTTCAAAAGAGAGTGATTTTCTCTAACAGGAGAGCATATAGAAAGTGAAGCAACACTCCATTCACTTCGCACAGTGAATTGAAGTGTTGGAACAAACTGCTTCTCTTTCAGAAAAATGCATGTGAGTTTCTTGTTAATGCTTGTAAGTAGCTTAAGGCACTTTCAAAGGAAAGTGATTTTCTCTGAAAGGACAGCTTTTAGAAAGTGAAGCTACACTCCATTCACTTCGCATAGTGAATTGAAGTGTTGGAACAGACTGCTTCTCTTTCAGAAAAACGCATGTGAGTTTCTTGTGAATGCTTGTAAGTAGCTTAAGGCACTTTCAAAGGAAAGTGATTTTCTCTGAAAGGACAGCATTTAGAAAGTGAAGCAACACTCCATTCACTTCGCACAGTGAATGGAAATGTTGGAACAGACTGCTTCTTTTTCAGTAAACGCTTGTGAATTTCTGTTAAATGCTTGTAAATAGCTTAAGGCACTTTCAAAGGAAAGTGATTTTCTCTGAAAGGACAGCATTTAGAAAGTGAAGCAACACTCCATTCACTTCGCACAGTGAATTGAAGTGTTGGAACAGACTGCTTCTCTTTCAGAGAAACAGATGTGAGTTTCTTGTGAATGCTTGTAAGTAGCTTAAGGCAGTTTCAAAAGAGAGTGATTTTCTCTAAAAGGAGAGCATTTAGAAAGTGAAGCAACACTCCATTCACTTCGCACAGTGAATTGAAGTGTTGGAACAGACTGCTTCTCTTTCAGAGAAACAGATGTGTGTTTCTTGTGAATGCTTGTAAGTAGCTTAAGGCAGTTTCAAAAGAGAGTGATTTTCTCTAAAAGGAGAGCATTTAGAATGTGAAGCAACACTCTATTCACTTCGCACAGGGAATTGAAGTGTTGGAACAGACTGCTTCTCTTTCAGAGAAACAGATGTGAGTTTCTTGTGAATGCCTGTAAGTAGGTTAAGGCAGTTTCAAAAGAGAGTGATTTTCTCTAAAAGGAGAGCATATAGAAAGTGAAGCAACACTCCATTCACTTCGCACAGTGAATTGTAGTGTTGGAACAAACTGCTTCTCTTTCAGAAAAATGCATGTGAGTTTCTTGTGAATGCTTGTAAGTAGCTTAAGACACTTTCAAAGGAAAGTGAATTTCTCAGAAAGGACATCATTTAGAAAGTGAAACAACACTCCATTCACTTCGCACAGTGAATTGAAGTGTTGGAACAGACTGCTTCTTTTTCAGAGAAACGAATGTGAATTTCTGTTGAATGCTTGTAAGTAGCTTAAGGCACTTTCAAAGGAAAGTGATTTTCTCTGAAAGGACAGCATTTAGAAAGTGAAGAAACACTCCATTCTCTTTGCACAGTGAATTGAAGTGTTGGAACAGGCTGCTTCCCTTTCAGAGAAACAGATGTGAGTTTCTTGTGAATGCTTGTAAGTAGCTTAAGGCAGTTTCAAAAGAGAGTGATTTTCTCTAAAAGGAGAGCATTTAGAAAGTGAAGCAACACTCTATTCACTTCGCACAGTGAATTGAAGTGTTGGAACAGACTGCTTCTCTTTCAGATAAACAGATTTGAGTTTCTTGTGAATGCCTGTATGTAGCCTAAGGCAGTTTCAAAAGAGAGTGATTTTCTCTAACAGGAGAGCATATAGAAAGTGAAGCAACACTCCATTCACTTCGCACATTGAATTGTAGCGTTGGAACAAACTGCTTCTCTTTCAGAAAAATGCATGTGTTTCTTGTGAATGCTTGTAGGTAGCTTAAGGCACTTTCAAAGGAAAGTGAATTTTTCTGAAAGGACATCATTTAGAAATTGAAACAACACTCCATTCACTTCACACAGTGAATTGAAGTGTTGGAACAGACTGCTTCTTTTTCAGAGTTACGCATGTGAATTTCTGTTGAATGCTTGTAAGTAGCTTAAGGCACTTTCAAACGAAAGTGATTTTCTCTGAAAGGACAGGGTTTAGAAAGTGAAGCAACACTCCATTCACTTCGCACAGTGAATTGTAGTGTAGGAACAAACTGCTTCTCTTTCAGAAAAATGCATGTGATTTTCTTGTGAATGCTTGTAAGTAGCTTAAGGCACTTTCAAAGGAAAGTGAATTTCTCAGAAAGGACATCATTTAGAAAGTGAAACAACACTCCATTCACTTCGCACAGTGAATTGAAGTGTTGGAACAGACTGCTTTTTTTTCAGAGAAACGAATGTGAATTTCTGTTGAATGCTTGTAAGTAGCTTAAGGCACTTTCAAACGAAAGTGATTTTCTCTGAAAGGACAGCATTTAGAAAGTGAAGCAACACTCCATTCTCTTCGCACAGTGAATTGAAGTGTTGGAACAGACTGCTTCTCTTTCAGAGAAACAGATGTGAGTTTCTTGTGAATGCTTGTAAGTAGCTTAAGGCAGTTTCAAAAGAGAGTGATTTTCTCTAAAAGGAGAGCATTTAGAAAGTGAAGCAACACTCTATTCACTTCGCACAGTGAATTGAAGTGTTGGAACAGACTGCTTCTCTTTCAGATAAACAGATTTGAGTTTCTTGTGAATGCCTGTATGTAGCCTAAGGCAGTTTCAAAAGAGAGTGATTTTCTCTAACAGGAGAGCATATAGAAAGTGAAGCAACACTCCATTCACTTCGCACATTGAATTGTAGCGTTGGAACAAACTGCTTCTCTTTCAGAAAAATGCATGTGTTTCTTGTGAATGCTTGTAGGTAGCTTAAGGCACTTTCAAAGGAAAGTGAATTTTTCTGAAAGGACATCATTTAGAAATTGAAACAACACTCCATTCACTTCACACAGTGAATTGAAGTGTTGGAACAGACTGCTTCTTTTTCAGAGTTACGCATGTGAATTTCTGTTGAATGCTTGTAAGTAGCTTAAGGCACTTTCAAACGAAAGTGATTTTCTCTGAAAGGACAGGGTTTAGAAAGTGAAGCAACACTCCATTCACTTCGCACAGTGAATTGAAATTTTGGAACAGACTGCTCTTTTTCAGACAAACGGATGTGAGTTTATTGTGAATGCTTGTAAGTAGCTTAAGGCACTTTCAAATCAAAGTGATTTTCTCTGAAAGGACAGCATTTAGAAAGTGAAGCACACTCCATTCACTTCGCACAGTGAATTGAAGTGTTGGAACAGACTGCTTCTCTTTCAGAGAAACGCATGTGAATTTCTGTTGAATGCTTGTAAGTAGCTTAAGGCACTTTCAAAGGAAAGTGATTTTCTCTGAAAGGACAGCATTTAGAAAGTGAAGCAACACTCCATTCACTTTGCACAGTGAATTGAAGTTTTGGAACAGACTGATTCTCTTACAGAGAAACGGTTGTGAGATTTTTGTGAATACTTGTAAGTAGCTTAAGGCACTATCAAAGCAATGTGATTTTCTCTGAAAGGACAGCATTTAGAAAGTGAAGCAACACTCCATTTACTTCGCACAGTGAATTGAAGTGTTGGAACAGACTGCTTCTCTTTCAGAGAAACAGATGTGAGTTTCTAGTGAATGCTTGTAAGTAGCTTAAGGCAGTTTTAAAAGAGAGTGATTTTCTCTAAAAGGAGAGCATTTAGAAAGTGAAGCAACACTCCATTCACTTTGCACAGTGAATTGAAGTGTTGAAACAGACTGCTTCTCTTTCAGAGAAACGGATGTGAGTTTATTGTGAATGCTTGTAAGTAGCTTAAGGCACTTTCAAAGCAAAGTGATTTTCTCTGAAAGGACAGCATTTAGAAAGTGAACCAACACTCCATTGACTTCGCACAGTGAATTGAAGTGTTGGAACAGACTGCTTCTCTTTCAGAGAATCTGATGTGAGTTTCTTGTGAATGCTTGTAACTAGCATAAGGCAGTTTCAAAAGAGAGTGATTTTCTCTAAAAGGAGAGCATATGGAAAGTGAAGCAACACTCCATTCACTTCGCACAGTGAATTGAAGAGTTGGAACAAACTGCTTCTCTTTTAGAAAAATGCATGTGATTTTCTTGTGAATGCTTGTAAGTAGCTTAAGGCACTTTCAAAGGAAAGTGAATTTCTCTGAAAGGACAGCATTTAGAAAGTGAAGCAACACTCCATTCACGTCGCACAGTGAATTGAAGAGTTTGAACAAACTGCTTCTCTTTTAGAAAAATGCATGTGAGTTTCTTGTGAATGCTTGTAAGTAGCTTAAGGCACTTTCAAAGGAAAGTGATTTTCTCTGAAAGGACATCATTTAGAAAGTGAAACAACACTCCATTCATTTCGCACAGGGAATTGAAGTGTTGGAACAGACTGCTTCTCTTTCAGAGAAACGCATGTGAATTTCTGTTGAATGCTTGTAAGTAGCTTAAGGCACTTTCAAAGCAAAGTGATTTTCTCTGAAAGGACAGCATTTAGAAAGTGAAGCAACACTCCATTCACTTCGCACAGTGAATTGAAGTGTTGGAACAGACTGCTTCTCTTTCAGAGAAACAGATGTGAGTTTCTTGTGAATGCTTGTAAGTAGCTTAAGGCAGTTTCAAAAGAGAGTGATTTTCTCTAAAAGGAGAGCATTTAGAATGTGAAGCAACACTCTATTCACTTCGCACAGGGAATTGAAGTGTTGGAACAGACTGCTTCTCTTTCAGAGAAACAGATGTGAGTTTCTTGTGAATGCCTGTAAGTAGCTTAAGGCAGTTTCAAAAGAGAGTGATTTTCTCTAAAAGGAGAGCATATAGAAAGTGAAGCAACACTCCATTCACTTTGCACAGTGAATTGTAGTGTAGGAACAAACTGCTTCTCTTTCAGAAAAATGCATGTGAGTTTCTTGTGAATGCTTGTAAGTAGCTTAAGGCACTTTCAAAGGAAAGTGAATTTCTCAGAAAGGACATCATTTAGAAAGTGAAACAACACTCCATTCACTTCGCACAGTGAATTGAAGTGTTGGAACAGACTGCTTCTTTTTCAGAGAAACGCATGTGAATTTCTGTTGAATGCTTGTACGTAGCTTAAGGCACTTTCAAACGAAAGTGATTTTCTCTGAAAGGACAGCATTTAGAAAGTGAAGCAACACTCCATTCACTTCGCACAGTGAATTGAAGTGTTGGAACAGACTGCTTCTCTTTCAGAGAAACAGATGTGAGTTTCTAGTGAATGCTTGTAAGTAGCTTAAGGCAGTTTCAAAAGAGAGTGATTTTCTCTAAAAGGAGAGCATTTAGAAAGTGAAGCAACACTCCATTCACTTCGCATAGTGAATTGAAGTTTTGGAACAGACTGCTTCTCTTTCAGAGAAACGCATGTGAATTTCTGTTGAATGCTTGTAAGTAGCTTAAGGCACTTTCAAAGGAAAGTGATTTTCTCTGAAAGGACATCATTTAGAAAGTAAAACAACACTCCATTCATTTCGCACAGTGAATTGAAGTGTTGGAACAGACTGCTTCTATTTCAGAGAAACGCATGTGAATTTATGTTAAATGCTTGTAACTAGCTTAAGGCAGTTCCAAAGAGAGTGATTTTCTCTAAAAAGAGAGCATATAGAAAGTGAAGCAAACTTCATTCACTTCGCACAGTGAATTGTAGTGCAGGAACAAACTGCTTCTCTTTCAGAAAAATGCATGTGATTTTCTTGTGTATGCTTGAAAGTAGCTTAAGGCACTTTCAAAGAAAGTGAATTTCTCAGAAAGGACATCATTTAGAAAGTGAAGCAACAGTCCATTCTCTTCGCACAGTGAATTGAAGTGTTGGAACAGACTGCTTCTCTTTCAGAGAAACAGATGTGAGTTTCTTGTGAATGCTTGTAAGTAGCTTAAGGCAGTTTCAAAAGAGAGTGATTTTCTCTAAAAGGAGAGCATTTAGAAAGTGAACCAACACTCTATTCACTTCGCACAGTGAATTGAAGTGTTGGAACAGACTGCTTCTCTTTCAGAGAAACAGATTTGAGTTTCTAGTGAATGCCTGTATGTAGCCTAAGGCAGTTTCAAAAGAGAGTGATTTTCTCTAACAGGAGAGCATATAGAAAGTGAAGCAACACTCCATTCACTTCGCACATTGAATTGTAGCGTTGGAACAAACTGCTTCTCTTTCAGAAAAATGCATGTGTTTCTTGTGAATGCTTGTAGGTAGCTTAAGGCACTTTCAAAGGAAAGTGAATTTTTCTGAAAGGACATCATTTAGAAATTGAAACAACACTCCATTCACTTCGCACAGTGAATTGAAGTGTTGGAACAGACTGCTTCTTTTTCAGAGTTACGCATGTGAATTTCTGTTGAATGCTTGTAAGTAGCTTAAGGCACTTTCAAACGAAAGTCATTTTCTCTGAAAGGACAGCATTTAGAAAGTGAAGCAACACTCCATTCACTTCGCACAGTGAATTCAAGTTTTGGAACAGACAGCTTCTCCTTCATAGAACCACATTTGATATTCCTGTGAATGCTTGTAAGTAGCTTAAAGCACTTTCAAAGGAAAGTGATTTTCTCTGAAAGGACAGCATTTAGAAAGTGAAGCAACACTCCATTCACTTCGCACAGTGAATTCAAGTGTTGGAACAGACAGCTTCTCCTTCATAGAACCGCATTTGATATTCCTGTGAATGCTTGTAAGTAGCTTAAGGCACTTTCAAAGGAAAGTGATTTTCTCTGAAAGGACAGCATTTAGAAAGTGAAACAACACTCCATTCACTTCGCACAGTGAATTGAAGTGTTGGAACAGACTGCTTCTCTTTCAGAGAAACAGATGTGAGCTTCTTGTGAATGCTTGTAAGTAGCTTAAGGCAGTTTCAAAAGAGAGTGATTTTCTCTAAAAGGAGAGCATTTAGAAAGTGAAGCAACACTCTATTCACTTCGCACAGTGAATTGAAGTGTTGGAACAGACTGCTTCTTTTTCAGAGAAACGCATGTGAATTTTTGTTGAATGCTTGTACGTAGCTTAAGGCACTTTCAAAGCAAAGTGATTTTCTCTGAAAGGACAGCATTTAGAAAGTGAAGCAACACTCCATTTACTTCGCACAGTGAATTCAAGTGTTGGAACAGACAGCTTATCCTTCATAGAACCGGATTTGATATTCCTGTGAATGCTTGTACGTAGCTTAAGGCACTTTCAAAGGAAAGTGATTTTCTCTGAAAGGACAGCATTTAGAAAGTGAAGCAACACTCCATTCACTTTGCACAGTGAATTGAAGTTTTGGAACAGACTGATTCTCTTACAGAGAAACGGTTGTGAGATTTTTGTGAATACTTGTAAGTAGCTTAAGGCACTATCAAAGCAATGTGATTTTCTCTGAAAGGACAGCATTTAGAAAGTGAAGCAACACTCCATTTACTTCGCACAGTGAATTGAAGTGTTGGAACAGACTGCTTCTCTTTCAGAGAAACAGATGTGAGTTTCTAGTGAATGCTTGTAAGTAGCTTAAGGCAGTTTTAAAAGAGAGTGATTTTCTCTAAAAGGAGAGCATTTAGAAAGTGAAGCAACACTCCATTCACTTTGCACAGTGAATTGAAGTGTTGAAACAGACTGCTTCTCTTTCAGAGAAACAGATGTGAGTTTATTGTGAATGCTTGTAAGTAGCTTAAGGCACTTTCAAAGCAAAGTGATTTTCTCTGAAAGGACAGCATTTAGAAAGTGAAGCAACACTCCATTGACTTCGCACAGTGAATTGAAGTGTTGGAACAGACTGCTTCTCTTTCAGAGAATCTGATGTGAGTTTCTTGTGAATGCTTGTAACTAGCATAAGGCAGTTTCAAAAGAGAGTGATTTTCTCTAAAAGGAGAGCATATGGAAAGTGAAGCAACACTCCATTCACTTCGCACAGTGAATTGAAGAGTTGGAACAAACTGCTTCTCTTTTAGAAAAATGCATGTGATTTTCTTGTGAATGCTTGTAAGTAGCTTAAGGCACTTTCAAAGGAAAGTGAATTTCTCTGAAAGGACAGCATTTAGAAAGTGAAGCAACACTCCATTCACGTCGCACAGTGAATTGAAGAGTTTGAACAAACTGCTTCTCTTTTAGAAAAATGCATGTGAGTTTCTTGTGAATGCTTGTAAGTAGCTTAAGGCACTTTCAAAGGAAAGTGATTTTCTCTGAAAGGACATCATTTAGAAAGTGAAACAACACTCCATTCATTTCGCACAGGGAATTGAAGTGTTGGAACAGACTGCTTCTCTTTCAGAGAAACGCATGTGAATTTCTGTTGAATGCTTGTAAGTAGCTTAAGGCACTTTCAAAGGAAAGTGATTTTCTCTGAAAGGACAGCATTTAGAAAGTGAAGCAACACTCCATTCTCTTCGCACAGTGAATTGAAGTGTTGGAACAGACTGCTTCTCTTTCAGAGAAACAGATGTGAGTTTCTTGTGAATGCTTGTAAGTAGCTTAAGGCAGTTTCAAAAGAGAGTGATTTTCTCTAAAAGGAGAGCATTTAGAAAGTGAAGCAACACTCTATTCACTTCGCACAGTGAATTGAAGTGTTGGAACAGACTGCATCTCTTTCAGAGAAACAGATTTGAGTTACTTGTGAATGCATGTATGTAGCTTAAGGCAGTTTCAAAAGAGAGTGATTTTCTCTAACAGGAGAGCATATAGAAAGTGAAGCAACACTCCATTCACTTCGCACATTGAATTGTAGCGTGGAACAAACTGCTTCTCTTTCAGAAAAATGCATGATTTTCTTGTGAATGCTTGTAGGTAGCTTAAGGCACTTGCAAAGGAAAGTGAATTTTTCTGAAAGGACATCATTTAGAAATTGAAACAACACTCCATTCACTTCACACAGTGAATTGAAGTGTTGGAACAGACTGCTTCTTTTTCAGAGTTACGCATGTGAATTTCTGTTGAATGCTTGTAAGTAGCTTAAGGCACTTTCAAACGAAAGTCATTTTCTCTGAAAGGACAGCATTTAGAAAGTGAAGCAACACTCCATTCACTTCGCACAGTGAATTCAAGTGTTGGAACAGACAGCTTCTCCTTCATAGAACCACATTTGATATTCCTGTGAATGCTTGTAAGTAGCTTAAAGCACTTTCAAAGGAAAGAGATTTTCTCTGAAAGGACAGCATTTAGAAAGTGAAGCAACACTCCATTCACTTCGCACAGTGAATTGAAGTGTTGGAACAGACTGCTTCTCTTTCAGAGAAACGGTTGTGAGTTTTTTGTGAATGCTTGTAAGTAGCTTAAGGCACTTTCAAAGCAAAGTGATTTTCTCTGAAAGGACAGCATTTAGAAAGTGAAGCAACACTCCATTCACTTCGCACAGTGAATTGAAGTGTTGGAACAGACTGCTTCTCTTTCAGAGAAACAGATGTGAGTTTCTTGTGAATGCTTGTAAGTAGCTTAAGCCAGTTTCAAAAGAGAGTGATTTTCTCTAAAAGGAGAGCATTTAGAATGTGAAGCAACACTCTATTCACTTCGCACAGGGAATTGAAGTGTTGGAACAGACTGCTTCTCTTTCAGAGAAACAGATGTGAGTTTCTTGTGAATGCCTGTAAGTAGCTTAAGGCAGTTTCAAAAGAGAGTGATTTTCTCTAAAAGGAGAGCATATAGAAAGTGAAGCAACACTCCATTCACTTTGCACAGTGAATTGTAGTGTAGGAACAAACTGATTCTCTTTCAGAAAAATGCATGTGAGTTTCTTGTGAATGCTTGTAAGTAGCTTAAGGCACTTTCAAAGGAAAGTGAATTTCTCAGAAAGGACATCATTTAGAAAGTGAAACAACACTCCATTCACTTCGCACAGTGAATTGAAGTGTTGGAACAGACTGCTTCTTTTTCAGAGAAACGCATGTGAATTTCTGTTGAATGCTTGTACGTAGCTTAAGGCACTTTCAAACGAAAGTGATTTTCTCTGAAAGGACAGCATTTAGAAAGTGTAGCAACACTCCATTCACTTCGCACAGTGAATTGAAGTGTTGGAACAGACTGCTTCTCTTTCAGAGAAACAGATGTGAGTTTCTAGTGAATGCTTGTAAGTAGCTTAAGGCAGTTTCAAAAGAGAGTGATTTTCTCTAAAAGGAGAGCATTTAGAAAGTGAAGCAACACTCCATTCACTTCGCATAGTGAATTGAAGTTTTGGAACAGACTGCTTCTCTTTCAGAGAAACGCATGTGAATTTCTGTTGAATGCTTGTAAGTAGCTTAAGGCACTATCAAAGGAAAGTGATTTTCTCTGAAAGGACATCATTTAGAAAGTAAAACAACACTCCATTCATTTCGCACAGTGAATTGAAGTGTTGGAACAGACTGCTTCTATTTCAGAGAAACGCATGTGAATTTCTGTTAAATGCTTGTAACTAGCTTAAGGCAGTTCCAAAGAGAGTGATTTTCTCTAAAAAGAGAGCATATAGAAAGTGAAGCAACACTTCATTCACTTCGCACAGTGAATTGTAGTGCAGGAACAAACTGCTTCTCTTTCAGAAAAATGCATGTGATTTTCTTGTGTATGCTTGAAAGTAGCTTAAGGCACTTTCAAAGAAAGTGAATTTCTCAGAAAGGACATCATTTAGAAAGTGAAGCAACAGTCCATTCTCTTCGCACAGTGAATTGAAGTGTTGGAACAGACTGCATCTCTTTCAGAGAAACAGATGTGAGTTTCTTGTGAATGCTTGTAAGTAGCTTAAGGCAGTTTCAAAAGAGAGTGATTTTCTCTAAAAGGAGAGCATTTAGAAAGTGAACCAACACTCTATTCACTTCGCACAGTGAATTGAAGTGTTGGAACAGACTGCTTCTCTTTCAGAGAAACAGATTTGAGTTTCTAGTGAATGCCTGTATGTAGCCTAAGGCAGTTTCAAAAGAGAGTGATTTTCTCTAACAGGAAAGCATATAGAAAGTGAAGCAACACTCCATTCACTTCGCACATTGAATTGTAGCGTTGGAACAAACTGCTTCTCTTTCAGAAAAATGCATGTGTTTCTTGTGAATGCTTGTAGGTAGCTTAAGGCACTTTCAAAGGAAAGTGAATTTTTCTGAAAGGACATCATTTAGAAATTGAAACAACACTCCATTCACTTCGCACAGTGAATTGAAGTGTTGGAACAGACTGCTTCTTTTTCAGAGTTACGCATGTGAATTTCTGTTGAATGCTTGTAAGTAGCTTAAGGCACTTTCAAACGAAAGTCATTTTCTCTGAAAGGACAGCATTTAGAAAGTGAAGCAACACTCCATTCACTTCGCACAGTGAATTCAAGTTTTGGAACAGACAGCTTCTCCTTCATAGAACCACATTTGATATTCCTGTGAATGCTTGTAAGTAGCTTAAAGCACTTTCAAAGGAAAGTGATTTTCTCTGAAAGGACAGCATTTAGAAAGTGAAGCAACACTCCATTCACTTCGCATAGTGAATTGAAGTGTTGGAACAGACTGCTTCTCTTTCAGAGAAACGCATGTGAGTTTCTTGTGAATGCTTGTAAGTAGCTTAAGGCACTTTCAAAGGAAAGTGATTTTCTCTGAAAGGACAGCATTTAGAAAGTGAAGCAACACTCCATTCACTTCGCACAGTGAATGGAAATGTTGGAACAGACTGCTTCTTTTTCAGAGAAACGCTTGTGAATTTCTGTTAAATGTTTGTAAATAGCTTAAGGCACTTTCAAAGGAAAGTGATTTTCTCTGAAAGGACAGCATTTACAAAGTGAAGAAACACTCCATTCACTTTGCACAGTGAATTGAAGTGTTGGAACAGACTGCTTCTCTTTCAGAGAAACAGATGTGAGTTTCTTGTGAATGCTTGTAAGTAGCTTAAGGCAGTTTCAAAAGAGAGTGATTTTCTCTAAAAGGACAGCATTTAGAAAGTGAAGCAACACTCCATTTACTTCGCACAGTGAATTGAAGTGTTGGAACAGACTGCTTCTCTTTCAGAGAAACAGATGTGAGTTTCTTGTGAATGCCTGTAAGTAGCTTAAGGCAGTTTCAAAAGAGAGTGATTTTCTCTAAAAGGAGAGCATATAGAAAGTGAAGCAACACTCCATTCACTTCGCACATTGAATTGTTGTGTAGGAACAAACTGCTTCTGTTACAGAAAAATGCATGTGATTTTCTTGTGAATGCTTGTAAGTAGCTTAAGGCACTTTCAAAGGAAAGTGAATTTCTCTGAAAGGATATCATTTAGAAAGTGAAACAACACTCCATTCTCTTCGCACAGTGAATTGAAGTGTTGGAACAGACTGTTTCTTTTTGAGAGAAACGAATGTGAATTTCTGTTGAATGCTTGTAAGTAGCTTAAGGCACTTTGAAAAGAAAGTGATTTTCTCTGAAAGGACAGTATTTAGAAAGTGAAGCAACACTCCATTCTCTTCGCACAGTGAATTGAAGTGTTGGAACAGACTGCTTCTCTTTCAGAGAAACAGATGTGAGTTTCTTGTGAATGCTTGTAAGTAGCTTAAGGCAGTTTCAAAAGAGAGTGATTTTCTCTAAAAGGAGAGCATTTAGAAAGTGAAGCAACACTCCATACACTTCGTACAGTGAATTGAAGTGTTGGAACAGACTGCTTCTCTTTCAGAGAAACAGATGTGAGTTTCTTGTGAATGCCTGTATGTAGCTTAAGGCAGTTTCAAAAGAGAGTGATTTTCTCTAAAAGGAGAGCATATAGAAATTGAAGCAACACTCCATTCACTTCACACATTGAATTGTAGCGTTGGAACAAACTGCTTCTCTTTGAGAAAAATGCATGTGAGTTTCTTGTGAATGCTTGTAGGTAGCTTAAGGCACTTTCAAAGGGGAGTGAATTTTTCTGAAAGGACATCATTTAGAAAGTGAAGCAACACTCCATTCACTTCGCACAATGAATTGAAGTGTTGGAACAGACTGCTTCTCTTTCAGAGAAACAGATGTGAGTTTCTTGTGAATGCTTGTAAGTAGCTTAAGGCAGTTTCAAAAGAGAGTGATTTTCTCTAAAAGGAGAGCATTTAGAATGTGAAGGAACACTCTATTCACTTCGCACAGGGAATTGAAGTGTTGGAACAGACTGCTTCTCTTTCAGAGAAACAGATGTGAGTTTCTTGTGAATGCCTGTAAGTAGCTTAAGGCCGTTTCAAAAGAGAGTGATTTTCTCTAAAAGGAGAGCATATAGAAAGTGAAGCAACACTCCATTCACTTCGCACAGTGAATTGTAGTGTAGGAACAAACTGCTTCTCTTTCAGAAAAATGCATGTGAGTTTCTTGTGAATGCTTGTAAGTAGCTTAAGGCACTTTCAAAGGAAAGTGAATTTCTCAGAGAGGAAATCATTTAGAAAGTGAAACAACACTCCATTCACTTCGCACAGTGAATTGAAGTGTTGGAACAGACTGCTTCTTTTTCAGAGAAACGCATGTGAATTTTTGTTGAATGCTTGTAAGTAGCTTAAGGCACTTTCAAAGGAAAGTGATTTTCTCTGAAAGGACAGCATTTAGAAAGTGAAGCAACACTCCATTTACTTCGCACAGTGAATTGAAGTGTTGGAACAGACTGCTTCTTTTTCAGAGAAACGAATGTGAATTTCTGTTGAATGCTTGTAAGTAGCTTAAGGCACTTTCAAAGGAAAGTGATTTTCTCTGAAAGGACAGCATTTAGAAAGTGAAGCAACACTCCATTCACTTTGTACAGTGAATTGAAGTGTTGGAACAGACTGCTTCTCTTACAGAGAAACGGTTGTGAGATTTTTGTGAATACTTGTAAGTAGCTTAATGCACTATCAAAGCAATGTGATTTTCTCTGAAAGGACAGCATTTAGAAAGTGAAGCAAAACTCCATTCACTGCGCACAGTGAATTGAAGTGTTGGAACAGACTGCTTCTCTTTCAGAGAAACAGATGTGAGTTTCTAGTGAATGCTTGCAAGTATCTTAAGGCAGTTTAAAAAGAGAGTGATTTTCTCTAAAAGGAGAGCATATGGAAAGTGAAGCAACACTCCATTCACTTCGCACAGTGAATTGAAGAGTTGGAACAAACTGCTTCTCTTTTAGAAAAATGCATGTGATTTTCTTGTGAATGCTTGTAAGTAGCTTAAGGCACTTTCAAAGGAAAGTGATTTTCTCTGAAAGGACAGCATTTAGAAAGTGAAGCAACACTCCATTTACTTCGCACAGTGAATTCAAGTGTTGGAACAGACAGCTTCTCCTTCATAGAACCGGATTTGATATTCCTGTGAATGCTTATAAGTAGCTTAAGGCACTTTCAAAGGAAAGTGAATTTCTCAGAAAGGACATCATTTAGAAAGTGAAACAACACTCCATTCACTTCGCACAGTGAATTGAAGTGTTGGAACAGACTGCTTCTTTTTCAGAGAAACGCTTGTGAATTTCTGTTAAATGCTTGTAAATAGCTTAAGGCACTTTCAAAGGAAAGTGATTTTCTCTGAAAGGACAGCATTTACAAAGTGAAGCAACACTCCATTCACTTCGCACAGTGAATTGAAGTGTTGGAACAGAATGCTTCTCTTTCAGAGAAACAGATGTGAGTTTCTTGTGAATGCTTGTAAGTAGCTTAAGGCAGTTTCAAAAGAGAGTGATTTTCTCTAAAAGGAGAGCATTTAGAAAGTGAAGCAACACTCCATTCACTTCGCACAGTGAATGGAAATGTTGGAACAGACTGCTTCTTTTTCAGAGGAACGCTTGTGAATTTCTGTTAAATGCTTGTAAGTAGCATAAGGCAGTTTCAAAAGAGAGTGATTTTCTCTAAAAGGAGAGCATTTAGAAAGTGAAGCAACACTCCATACACTTCGCACAGTGAATTGAAGTGTTGGAACAGACTGCTTCTCTTTCAGAGAAACAGATGTGAGTTTCTTGTGAATGCCTGTATGTAGCCTAAGGCAGTTTCAAAAGAGAGTGATTTTCTCTAACAGGAGAGCATATAGAAAGTGAAGCAACACTCCATTCACTTCGCAAATTGAATTGTAGCGTTGGAACAAATTGCTTCTCTTTCAGAAAAATGCATGTGTTTCTTGTGAATGCTTGTAGGTAGCTTAAGGCACTTTCAAAGGAAAGTGAATTTTTCTGAAAGGACATCATTTAGAAATTGAAACAACACTCCATTCACTTCACACAGTGAATTGAAGTGGTGGAACAGACTGCTTCTTTTTCAGAGTTACGCATGTGAATTTCTGTTGAATGCTTATAAGTAGCTTAAGGCACTTTCAAACGAAAGTGATTTTCTCTGAAAGGACAGCATTTAGAAAGTGAAGCAACACTCCATTCACTTCGCACAGTGAATTCAAGTTTTGGAACAGACAGCTTCTCCTTCATAGAACCACATTTGATATTCCTGTGAATGCTTGTAAGTAGCTTAAAGCACTTTCAAAGGAAAGTGATTTTCTCTAAAAGGACAGCATTTAGAAAGTGAAGCAACACTCCATTCACTTCGCACAGTGAATTGAAGTGTTGGAACAGACTGCTTCTCTTTCAGAGAAACGGATGTGAGTTTATTGTGAATGCTTGTAAGTAGCTTAAGGCACTTTCAAAGCAAAGTGATTTTCTCTGAAAGGACAGCATTTAGAAAGTGAAGCAACACTCCATTGACTTCGCACAGTGAATTGAAGTGTTGGAACAGACTGCTTCTCTTTCAGAGAATCTGATGTGAGTTTCTTGTGAATGCTTGTAACTAGCATAAGGCAGTTTCAAAAGAGAGTGATTTTCTCTAAAAGGAGAGCATATGGAAAGTGAAGCAACACTCCATTCACTTCGCACAGTGAATTGAAGAGTTGGAACAAACTGCTTCTCTTTTAGAAAAATGCATGTGATTTTCTTGTGAATGCTTGTAAGTAGCTTAAGGCACTTTCAAAGGAAAGTGAATTTCTCTGAAAGGACAGCATTTAGAAAGTGAAGCAACACTCCATTCACGTCGCACAGTGAATTGAAGAGTTTGAACAAACTGCTTCTCTTTTAGAAAAATGCATGTGAGTTTCTTGTGAATGCTTGTAAGTAGCTTAAGGCACTTTCAAAGGAA
The DNA here is from genome assembly GCF_982192425.1 of Myodes glareolus. Taxonomy (NCBI): domain Eukaryota; kingdom Metazoa; phylum Chordata; class Mammalia; order Rodentia; family Cricetidae; genus Myodes; species Myodes glareolus. Next base: position 140,711 of record NW_028263274.1, read on the forward strand.
AGTGATTTTCTCTAAAAGGAGAGCATATGGAAAGTGAAGCAACACTCCATTCACTTCGCACAGTGAATTGAAGAGTTGGAACAAACTGCTTCTCTTTTAGAAAAATGCATGTGATTTTCTTGTGAATGCTTGTAAGTAGCTTAAGGCACTTTCAAAGGAAAGTGAATTTCTCTGAAAGGACAGCATTTAGAAAGTGAAGCAACACTCCATTCACTTCGCACAGGGAATTGAAGTGTTGGAACAGACTGCTTCTCTTTCAGAGAAACGGTTGTGAGTTTTTTGTGAATACCTGTAAGTAGCTTAAGGCACTTTCAAAGCAAAGTGATTTTCTCTGAAAGGACAGCATTTAGAAAGTGAAGCAACACTCCATTCACTTCGCACAGTGAATTGAAGTGTTGGAACAGACTGCTTCTCTTTCAGAGAAACAAACGTGAGTTTCTTGTGAATGCTTGTAAGTAGCTTAAGGCAGTTTCAAAAGAGAGTGATTTTCTCTAAAAGGAGAGCATTTAGAATGTGAAGCAACACTCTATTCACTTCGCACAGGGAATTGAAGTGTTGGAACAGACTGCTTCTCTTTCAGAGAAACAGATGTGAGTTTCTTGTGAATGCCTGTAAGTAGCTTAAGGCAGTTTCAAAAGAGAGTGATTTTCTCTAAAAGGAGAGCATATAGAAAGTGAAGCAACACTCCATTCACTTCGTACAGTGAATTGTAGTGTAGGAACAAACTGCTTCTCTTTCAGAAAAATGCATGTGAGTTTCTTGTGAATGCTTGTAAGTAGCTTAAGGCACTTTCAAAGGAAAGTGAATTTCTCAGAAAGGACATCATTTAGAAAGTGAAACAACACTCCATTCACTTCGCACAGTGAATTGAAGTGTTGGAACAGACTGCTTCTTTTTCAGAGAAATGCATGTGAATTTCTGTTGAATGCTTGTAAGTAGCTTAAGGCACTTTCAAACGAAAGTGATTTTCTCTGAAAGGACAGCATTTAGAAAGTGAAGCAACACTCCATTCACTTCGCACAGTGAATTGAAGTGTTGGAACAGACTGCTTCTCTTTCAGAGAAACAGATGTGAGTTTCTAGTGAATGCTTGTAAGTAGCTTAAGGCAGTTTCAAAAGAGAGTGATTTTCTCTAAAAGGAGAGCATTTAGAAAGTGAAGCAACACTCCATTCACTTCGCATAGTGAATTGAAGTTTTGGAACAGACTGCTTCTCTTTCAGAGAAACGCATGTGAATTTCTGTTGAATGCTTGTAAGTAGCTTAAGGCACTTTCAAAGGAAAGTGATTTTCTCTGAAAGGACATCATTTAGAAAGTGAAACAACACTCCATTCATTTCGCACAGTGAATTGAAGTGTTGGAACAGACTGCTTCTATTTCAGAGAAACGCATGTGAATTTCTGTTAAATGCTTGTAACTAGCTTAAGGCAGTTTCAAAAGAGAGTGATTTTCTCTAAAAGGAGAGCATATAGAAAGTGAAGCAACACTTCATTCACTTCGCACAGTGAATTGTAGTGTAGGAACAAACTGCTTCTCTTTCAGAAAAATGCATGTGATTTTCTTGTGTATGCTTGTAAGTAGCTTAAGGCACTTTCAAAGGAAAGTGAATTTCTCAGAAAGGACATCATTTAGAAAGTGAAACAACACTCCATTCACTTCGCACAGTGAATTGAAGTGTTAAAACAGACTGATTCTTTTTCAGAGAAACGAATGTGAATTTCTGGTGAATGCTTGTAAGTAGCCTAAGGCACTTTCAAACGAAAGTGATTTTCTCTGAAAGGACAGCATTTAGAAAGTGAAGCAACAGTCCATTCTCTTCGCACAGTGAATTGAAGTGTTGGAACAGACTGCTTCTCTTTCAGAGAAACAGATGTGAGTTTCTTGTGAATGCTTGTAAGTAGCTTAAGGCAGTTTCAAAAGAGAGTGATTTTCTCTAAAAGGAGAGCATTTAGAAAGTGAACCAACACTCTATTCACTTCGCACAGTGAATTGAAGTGTTGGAACAGACTGCTTCTCTTTCAGAGAAACAGACTTGAGTTTCTAGTGAATGCCTGTATGTAGCCTAAGGCAGTTTCAAAAGAGAGTGATTTTCTCTAACAGGAGAGCATATAGAAAGTGAAGCAACACTCCATTCACTTCGCAAATTGAATTGTAGCGTTGGAACAAATTGCTTCTCTTTCAGAAAAATGCATGTGTTTCTTGTGAATGCTTGTAGGTAGCTTAAGGCACTTTCAAAGGAAAGTGAATTTTTCTGAAAGGACATCATTTAGAAATTGAAACAACACTCCATTCACTTCACACAGTGAATTGAAGTGGTGGAACAGACTGCTTCTTTTTCAGAGTTACGCATGTGAATTTCTGTTGAATGCTTATAAGTAGCTTAAGGCACTTTCAAACGAAAGTGATTTTCTCTGAAAGGACAGCATATAGAAAGTGAAGCAACACTCCATTCACTTCGCACAGTGAATTCAAGTTTTGGAACAGACAGCTTCTCCTTCATAGAATCACATTTGATATTCCTGTGAATGCTTGTAAGTAGCTTAAAGCACTTTCAAAGGAAAGTGATTTTCTCTAAAAGGACAGCATTTAGAAAGTGAAGCAACACTCCATTCACTTCGCACAGTGAATTGAAGTGTTGGAACAGACTGCTTCTCTTTCAGAGAAACGGATGTGAGTTTATTGTGAATGCTTGTAAGTAGCTTAAGGCACTTTCAAAGCAAAGTGATTTTCTCTGAAAGGACAGCATTTAGAAAGTGAAGCAACACTCCATTGACTTCGCACAGTGAATTGAAGTGTTGGAACAGACTGCTTCTCTTTCAGAGAATCTGATGTGAGTTTCTTGTGAATGCTTGTAACTAGCATAAGGCAGTTTCAAAAGAGAGTGATTTTCTCTAAAAGGAGAGCATATGGAAAGTGAAGCAACACTCCATTCACTTCGCACAGTGAATTGTAGAGTTGGAACAAACTGCTTCTCTTTTAGAAAAATGCATGTGATTTTCTTGTGAATGCTTGTAAGTAGCTTAAGGCACTTTCAAAGGAAAGTGAATTTCTCTGAAAGGACAGCATTTAGAAAGTGAAGCAACACTCCATTCACGTCGCACAGTGAATTGAAGAGTTTGAACAAACTGCTTCTCTTTTAGAAAAATGCATGTGAGTTTCTTGTGAATGCTTGTAAGTAGCTTAAGGCACTTTCAAAGGAAAGTGATTTTCTCTGAAAGGACATCATTTAGAAAGTGAAACAACACTCCATTCATTTCGCACAGGGAATTGAAGTGTTGGAACAGACTGCTTCTCTTTCAGAGAAACGCATGTGAATTTCTGTTGAATGCTTGTAAGTAGCTTAAGGCACTTTCAAAGGAAAGTGATTTTCTCTGAAAGGACAGCATTTAGAAAGTGAAGCAACACTCCATTCTCTTCGCACAGTGAATTGAAGTGTTGGAACAGACTGCTTCTCTTTCAGAGAAACAGATGTGAGTTTCTTGTGAATGCTTGTAAGTAGCTTAAGGCAGTTTCAAAAGAGAGTGATTTTCTCTAAAAGGAGAGCATTTAGAAAGTGAAGCAACACTCTATTCACTTCGCACAGTGAATTGAAGTGTTGGAACAGACTGCTTCTCTTTCAGAGAAACAGACTTGAGTTTCTAGTGAATGCCTGTATGTAGCCTAAGGCAGTTTCAAAAGAGAGTGATTTTCTCTAACAGGAGAGCATATAGAAAGTGAAGCAACACTCCATTCACTTCGCAAATTGAATTGTAGCGTTGGAACAAATTGCTTCTCTTTCAGAAAAATGCATGTGTTTCTTGTGAATGCTTGTAGGTAGCTTAAGGCACTTTCAAAGGAAAGTGAATTTTTCTGAAAAGACATCATTTAGAAATTGAAACAACACTCCATTCACTTCACACAGTGAATTGAAGTGGTGGAACAGACTGCTTCTTTTTCAGAGTTACGCATGTGAATTTCTGTTGAATGCTTATAAGTAGCTTAAGGCACTTTCAAACGAAAGTGATTTTCTCTGAAAGGACAGCATTTAGAAAGTGAAGCAACACTCCATTCACTTCGCACAGTGAATTCAAGTTTTGGAACAGACAGCTTCTCCTTCATAGAACCACATTTGATATTCCTGTGAATGCTTGTAAGTAGCTTAAAGCACTTTCAAAGGAAAGTGATTTTCTCTAAAAGGACAGCATTTAGAAAGTGAAGCAACACTCCATTCACTTCGCACAGTGAATTCAAGTGTTGGAACAGACAGCTTCTCCTTCATAGAACCGCATTTGATATTCCTGTGAATGCTTGTAAGTAGCTTAAGGCACTTTCAAAGGAAAGTGATTTTCTCTGAAAGGACAGCATTTAGAAAGTGAAGCAACACTCCATTCACTTTACACAGTGAATTGAAGTGTTGGAACAGACTGCTTCTCTTTCAGAGAAACGGTTGTGAGTTTTTTGTGAATACCTGTAAGTAGCTTAAGGCACTTTCAAAGGAAAGTGATTTTCTCTGAAAGGACAGCATTTAGAAAGTGAAACAACACTCCATTCACTTCGCACAGTGAATTGAAGTGTTGGAACAGACTGCTTCTCTTTCAGAGAAACAGATGTGAGTTTCTTGTGAATGCTTGTAAGTAGCTTAAGGCAGTTTCAAAAGAGAGTGATTTTCTCTAAAAGGAGAGCATTTAGAAAGTGAAGCAACACTCTATTCACTTCGCACAGTGAATTGAAGTGTTGGAACAGACTGCTTCTTTTTCAGAGAAACGCATGTGAATTTTTGTTGAATGCTTGTAAGTAGCTTAAGGCACTTTCAAACGAAAGTGATTTTCTCTGAAAGGACAGCATTTAGAAAGTGAAGCAACACTCCATTTACTTCGCACAGTGAATTCAAGTATTGGAACAGACAGCTTCTCCTTCATAGAACCGGATTTGATATTCCTGTGAATGCTTGTAAGTAGCTTAAGGCACTTTCAAAGGAAAGTGATTTTCTCTGAAAGGACAGCATTTAGAAAGTGAAGCAACACTCCATTCACTTTGCACAGTGAATTGAAGTGTTGGAACAGACTACTTCTCTTACAGAGAAACGGTTGTGAGATTTTTGTGAATACTTGTAAGTAGCTTAAGGCACTATCAAAGCAATGTGATTTTCTCTGAAAGGACAGCATTTAGAAAGTGAAGCAACACTCCATTCACTGCGCACAGTGAATTGAAGTGTTGGAACAGACTGCTTCTCTTTCAGAAAAACAGATGTGAGTTTCTAGTGAATGCTTGCAAGTATCTTAAGGCAGTTTCAAAAGAGAGTGATTTTCTCTAAAAGGAGAGCATATGGAAAGTGAAGCAACACTCCATTCACTTCGCACAGTGAATTGAAGAGTTGGAACAAACTGCTTCTCTTTTAGAAAAATGCATGTGTTTTTCTTGTGAATGCTTGTAAGTAGCTTAAGGCACTTTCAAAGTAAAGTGAATTTCTCTGAAAGGACAGCATTTAGAAAGTGAATCAACACTCCATTCACTTCGCATAGTGAATTGAAGTGTTGGAACAGACTGCTTCTCTTTCAGAGAAACGCATGTGAGTTTCTTGTGAATGCTTGTAAGTAGCTTAAGGCACTTTCAAAGAAAAGTGATTTTCTCTGAAAGGACAGCATTTAGGAAGTGAAGCAACACTCCATTCACTTCGCACAGTGAATGGAAATGTTGGAACAGACTGCTTCTTTTTCAGAGAAACGCTTGTGAATTTCTGTTAAATGCTTGTAAATAGCTTAAGGCACTTTCAAAGGAAAGTGATTTTCTCTGAAAGGACAGCATTTACACAGTGAAGCATCACTCCATTCACTTCGCACAGTGAATTGAAGTGTTGGAACAGACTGCTTCTCTTTCAGAGAAACAGATGTGAGTTTCTTGTGAATGCTTGTAAGTAGCTTAAGGCAGTTTCAAAAGAGAGTGATTTTCTCTAAAAGGAGAGCATTTAGAAAGTGAAGCAACACTCCATTTACTTCGCACAGTGAATTGAAGTGTTGGAACAGACTGCTTCTCTTTCAGAGAAACACATGTGAGTTTCTTGTGAATGCCTGTAAGTAGCTTAAGGCAGTTTCAAAAGAGAGTGATTTTCTCTAAAAGGAGAGCATATAGAAAGTGAAGCAACACTCCATTCACTTCGCACATTGAATTGTTGTGTAGGAACAAACTGCTTCTGTTTCAGATAAATGCATGTGATTTTCTTGTGAATGCTTGTAAGTAGCTTAAGGCACTTTGAAACGAAAGTGATTTTCTCTGAAAGGACAGCATTTAGAAAGTGAAGCAACACTCCATTCTCTTCGCACAGTGAATTGAAGTGTTGGAACAGACTGCTTCTCTTTCAGAGAAACAGATGTGAGTTTCTTGTGAATGCTTGTAAGTAGCTTAAGGCAGTTTCAAAAGAGAGTGATTTTCTCTAAAAGGAGAGCATTTAAAATGTGAAGGAACACTCTATTCACTTCGCACAGGGAATTGAAGTGTTGGAACAGACTGCTTCTCTTTCAGAGAAACAGATGTGAGTTTCTTGTGAATGCCTGTAAGTAGCTTAAGGCCGTTTCAAAAGAGAGTGATTTTCTCTAAAAGGAGAGCATATAGAAAGTGAAGCAACACTCCATTCACGTCGCACAGTGAATTGTAGTGTAGGAACAAACTGCTTCTCTTTCAGAAAAATGCATGTGAGTTTCTTGTGAATGCTTGTAAGTAGCTTAAGGCACTTTCAAAGGAAAGTGAATTTCTCAGAGAGGAAATCATTTAGAAAGTGAAACAACACTCCATTCACTTCGCACAGTGAATTGAAGTGTTGGAACAGACTGCTTCTTTTTCAGAGAAACGCATGTGAATTTTTGTTGAATGCTTGTAAGTAGCTTAAGGCACTTTCAAAGGAAAGTGAATTTCTCTGAAAGGACAGCATTTAGAAAGTGAAGCAACACTCCATTCACTTCGCATAGTGAATTGAAGTGTTGGAACAGACTGCTTCTCTTTCAGAGAAACGCATGTGAGTTTCTTGTGAATGCTTGTAAGTAGCTTAAGGCACTTTCAAAGGAAAGTGATTTTCTCTGAAAGGACAGCATTTAGAAAGTGAAGCAACACTCCATTCACTTCGCACAGTGAATGGAAATGTTGGAACAGACTGCTTCTTTTTCAGAGAAACGCTTGTGAATTTCTGTTAAATGCTTGTAAATAGCTTAAGGCACTTTCAAAGGAAAGTGATTTTCTCTGAAAGGACAGCATTTACAAAGTGAAGCATCACTCCATTCACTTCGCACAGTGAATTGAAGTGTTGGAACAGACTGCTTCTCTTTCAGAGAAACAGATGTGAGTTTCTTGTGAATGCTTGTAAGTAGCTTAAGGCAGTTTCAAAAGAGAGTGATTTTCTCTAAAAGGAGAGCATTTAGAAAGTGAAGCAACACTCCATTTACTTCGCACAGTGAATTGAAGTGTTGGAACAGACTGCTTCTCTTTCAGAGAAACAGATGTGAGTTTCTTGTGAATGCCTGTAAGTAGCTTAAGGCAGTTTCAAAAGAGAGTGATTTTCTCTAAAAGGAGAGCATATAGAAAGTGAAGCAACACTCCATTCACTTCGCACATTGAATTGTAGCGTTGGAACAAACTGCTTCTCTTTGAGAAAAATGCATGTGAGTTTCTTGTGAATGCTTGTAGGTACCTTAAGGCACTTTCAAAGGAAAGTGAATTTTTCTGAAAGGACATAATTTAGAAAGTGAAGCAACACTCCATTCACTTCGCACAGTGAATTGAAGTGTTGGAACAGACTGCTTCTCTTTCAGAGAAACAGATGTGAGTTTCTTGTGAATGCTTGTAAGTAGCTTAAGGCAGTTTCAAAAGAGAGTGATTTTCTCTAAAAGGAGAGCATTTAGAATGTGAAGGAACACTCTATTCACTTCGCAAAGGGAATTGAAGTGTTGGAACAGACTGCTTCTCTTTCAGAGAAACAGATGTGAGTTTCTTGTGAATGCCTGTAAGTAGCTTGAGGTCGTTTCAAAAGAGAGTGATTTTCTCTAAAAGGAGAGCATATAGAAAGTGAAGCAAGACTCCATTCACTTCGCACAGTGAATTGTAGTGTAGGAACAAACTGCTTCTCTTTCAGAAAAATGCATGTGAGTTTCTTGTGAATGCTTGTAAGTAGCTTAAGGCACTTTCAAAGGAAAGTGAATTTCTCAGAGAGGAAATCATTTAGAAAGTGAAACAACACTCCATTCACTTCGCACAGTGAATTGAAGTGTTGGAACAGACTGCTTCTTTTTCAGAGAAACGCATGTGAATTTTTGTTGAATGCTTGTAAGTAGCTTAAGGCAGTTTCAAAAGAGAGTGATTTTCTCTAAAAGGAGAGCATTTAGAAAGTGAAGCAACACTCCATTTACTTCGCACAGTGAATTGAAGTGTTGGAACAGACTGCTTCTCTTTCAGAGAAACACATGTGAGTTTCTTGTGAATGCCTGTAAGTAGCTTAAGGCAGTTTCAAAAGAGAGTGATTTTCTCTAAAAGGAGAGCATATAGAAAGTGAAGCAACACTCCATTCACTTCGCACAGTGAATTGTAGTGTAGGAACAAACTGCTTCTCTTTCAGAAAAATGCATGTGAGTTTCTTGTGAATGCTTGTAAGTAGCTTAAGGCACTTTCAAAGGAAAGTGAATTTCTCAGAGAGGAAATCATTTAGAAAGTGAAACAACACTCCATTCACTTCGCACAGTGAATTGAAGTGTTGGAACAGACTGCTTCTTTTTCAGAGAAACGCATGTGAATTTTTGTTGAATGCTTGTAAGTAGCTTAAGGCAGTTTCAAAAGAGAGTGATTTTCTCTAAAAGGAGAGCATTTAGAAAGTGAAGCAACACTCCATTTACTTCGCACAGTGAATTGAAGTGTTGGAACAGACTGCTTCTCTTTCAGAGAAACACATGTGAGTTTCTTGTGAATGCCTGTAAGTAGCTTAAGGCAGTTTCAAAAGAGAGTGATTTTCTCTAAAAGGAGAGCATATAGAAAGTGAAGCAACACTCCATTCACTTCGCACATTGAATTGTTGTGTAGGAACAAACTGCTTCTGTTTCAGATAAATGCATGTGATTTTCTTGTGAATGCTTGTAAGTAGCTTAAGGCACTTTGAAACGAAAGTGATTTTCTCTGAAAGGACAGCATTTAGAAAGTGAAGCAACACTCCATTCTCTTCGCACAGTGAATTGAAGTGTTGGAACAGACTGCTTCTCTTTCAGAGAAACAGATGTGAGTTTCTTGTGAATGCTTGTAAGTAGCTTAAGGCAGTTTCAAAAGAGAGTGATTTTCTCTAAAAGGAGAGCATTTAAAATGTGAAGGAACACTCTATTCACTTCGCACAGGGAATTGAAGTGTTGGAACAGACTGCTTCTCTTTCAGAGAAACAGATGTGAGTTTCTTGTGAATGCCTGTAAGTAGCTTAAGGCCGTTTCAAAAGAGAGTGATTTTCTCTAAAAGGAGAGCATATAGAAAGTGAAGCAACACTCCATTCACGTCGCACAGTGAATTGTAGTGTAGGAACAAACTGCTTCTCTTTCAGAAAAATGCATGTGAGTTTCTTGTGAATGCTTGTAAGTAGCTTAAGGCACTTTCAAAGGAAAGTGAATTTCTCAGAGAGGAAATCATTTAGAAAGTGAAACAACACTCCATTCACTTCGCACAGTGAATTGAAGTGTTGGAACAGACTGCTTCTTTTTCAGAGAAACGCATGTGAATTTTTGTTGAATGCTTGTAAGTAGCTTAAGGCACTTTCAAACGAAAGTGATTTTCTCTGAAAGGACAGCATTTAGAAAGTGAAGCAACACTCCATTTACTTCGCACAGTGAATTCAAGTGTTGGAACAGACAGCTTCTCCTTCATAGAAGCGGATTTGATATTCCTGTGAATGCTTGTAAGTAGCTTAAGGCACTTTCAAAGGAAAGTGATTTTCTCTGAAAGGACAGCATTTAGAAAGTGAAGCAACACTCCATTCACTTTGCACAGTGAATTGAAGTGTTGGAACAGACTGCTTCTCTTACAGAGATACGGTTGTGAGATTTTTGTGAATACTTGTAAGTAGCTCAAGGCACTATCAAAGCAATGTGATTTTCTCTGAAAGGACAGCATTTAGAAAGTGAAGCAACACTCCATTCACTGCGCACAGTGAATTGAAGTGTTGGAACAGACTGCTTCTCTTTCAGAGAAACAGATGTGAGTTTCTAGTGAATGCTTGCAAGTATCTTAAGGCAGTTTCAAAAGAGAGTGATTTTCTCTAAAAGGAGAGCATATGGAAAGTGAAGCAACACTCCATTCACTTCGCACGGTGAATTGAAGAGTAGGAACAAACTGCTTCTCTTTTAGAAAAATGCATGTGATTTTCTTGTGAATGCTTGTAAGTAGCTTAAGGCACTTTCAAAGGAAAGTGAATTTCTCTGAAAGGACAGCATTTAGAAAGTGAAGCAACACTCCATTCACTTCGCATAGTGAATTGAAGTGTTGGAACAGACTGCTTCTCTTTCAGAGAAACGCATGTGAGTTTCTTGTGAATGCTTGTAAGTAGCTTAAGGCACTTTCAAAGGAAAGTGATTTTCTCTGAAAGGACAGCATTTAGAAAGTGAAGCAACACTCCATTCACTTCGCACAGTGAATGGAAATGTTGGAACAGACTGCTTCTTTTTCAGAGAAACGCTTGTGAATTTCTGTTAAATGCTTGTAAATAGCTTAAGGCACTTTCAAAGGAAAGTGATTTTCTCTGAAAGGACAGCATTTACAAAGTGAAGCATCACTCCATTCACTTCGCACAGTGAATTGAAGTGTTGGAACAGACTGCTTCTCTTTCAGAGAAACAGATGTGAGTTTCTTGTGAATGCTTGTAAGTAGCTTAAGGCAGTTTCAAAAGAGAGTGATTTTCTCTAAAAGGAGAGCATTTAGAAAGTGAAGCAACACTCCATTTACTTCGCACAGTGAATTGAAGTGTTGGAACAGACTGCTTCTCTTTCAGAGAAACAGATGTGAGTTTCTTGTGAATGCCTGTAAGTAGCTTAAGGCAGTTTCAAAAGAGAGTGATTTTCTCTAAAAGGAGAGCATATAGAAAGTGAAGCAACACTCCATTCACTTCGCACATTGAATTGTAGCGTTGGAACAAACTGCTTCTCTTTGAGAAAAATGCATGTGAGTTTCTTGTGAATGCTTGTAGGTACCTTAAGGCACTTTCAAAGGAAAGTGAATTTTTCTGAAAGGACATAATTTAGAAAGTGAAGCAACACTCCATTCACTTCGCACAGTGAATTGAAGTGTTGGAACAGACTGCTTCTCTTTCAGAGAAACAGATGTGAGTTTCTTGTGAATGCTTGTAAGTAGCTTAAGGCAGTTTCAAAAGAGAGTGATTTTCTCTAAAAGGAGAGCATTTAGAATGTGAAGGAACACTCTATTCACTTCGCAAAGGGAATTGAAGTGTTGGAACAGACTGCTTCTCTTTCAGAGAAACAGATGTGAGTTTCTTGTGAATGCCTGTAAGTAGCTTGAGGTCGTTTCAAAAGAGAGTGATTTTCTCTAAAAGGAGAGCATATAGAAAGTGAAGCAAGACTCCATTCACTTCGCACAGTGAATTGTAGTGTAGGAACAAACTGCTTCTCTTTCAGAAAAATGCATGTGAGTTTCTTGTGAATGCTTGTAAGTAGCTTAAGGCACTTTCAAAGGAAAGTGAATTTCTCAGAGAGGAAATCATTTAGAAAGTGAAACAACACTCCATTCACTTCGCACAGTGAATTGAAGTGTTGGAACAGACTGCTTCTTTTTCAGAGAAACGCATGTGAATTTTTGTTGAATGCTTGTAAGTAGCTTAAGGCACTTTCAAACGAAAGTGATTTTCTCTGAAAGGACAGCATTTAGAAAGTGAAGCAACACTCCATTTACTTCGCACAGTGAATTCAAGTGTTGGAACAGACAGCTTCTCCTTCATAGAACCGGATTTGATATTCTTGTGAATGCTTGTAAGTAGCTTAAGGCACTTTCAAAGGAAAGTGATTTTCTCTGAAAGGACAGCATTTAGAAAGTGAAGCAACACTCCATTCACTTTGCACAGTGAATTGAAGTGTTGGAACAGACTGCTTCTCTTACAGAGAAACGGTTGGGAGATTTTTGTGAATACTTGTAAGTAGCTTAAGGCACTATCAAAGCAATGTGATTTTCTCTGAAAGGACAGCATTTAGAAAGTGAAGCAACACTCCATTCACTGCGCACAGTGAATTGAAGTGTTGGAACAGACTGCTTCGCTTTCAGAGAAACAGATGTGAGTTTCTAGTGAATGCTTGCAAGTATCTTAAGGCAGTTTCAAAAGAGAGTGATTTTCTCTAAAAGGAGAGCATATGGAAAGTGAAGCAACACTCCATTCACTTCGCACAGTGAATTGAAGAATTGGAACAAACTGCTTCTCTTTTAGAAAAATGCATGTGATTTTCTTGTGAATGCTTGTAAGTAGCTTAAGGCACTTTCAAAGGAAAGTGAATTTCTCTGAAAGGACAGCATTTAGAAAGTGAAGCAGCACTCCATTCACTTCGTATAGTGAATTGAAGTGTTGGAACAGACTGCTTCTCTTTCAGAGAAACGCATGTGAGTTTCTTGTGAATGCTTGTAAGTAGCTTAAGGCAGTTTCAAAAGAGAGTGATTTTCTCTAAAAGGAGAGCATTTAGAAAGTGAAGCAACACTCTATTCACTTCGCACAGTGAATTGAAGTGTTGGAACAGACTGCATCTCTTTCAGAGAAACAGATTTGAGTTTCTTGTGAATGCATGTATGTAGCTTAAGGCAGTTTCAAAAGAGAGTGCTTTTCTCTAACAGGAGAGCATATAGAAAGTCAAGCAACACTCCATTCACTTCGCACATTGAATTGTAGCGTTGGAACAAACTGCTTCTCTTTCAGAAAAATGCATGTTTTTCTTGTGAATGCTTGTAGGTAGCTTAAGGCACTTTCAAAGGAAAGTGAATTTTTCTGAAAGGACATCATTTAGAAATTGAAACAACACTCCATTCACTTCACACAGTGAATTGAAGTGTTGGAACAGACTGCTTCTTTTTCAGAGTTACGCATGTGAATTTCTGTTGAATGCTTGTAAGTAGCTTAAGGCACTTTCAAACGAAAGTGATTTTCTCTGAAAGGACAGCATTTAGAAAGTGAAGCAACACTCCATTCACTTCGCACAGTGAATTCAAGTGTTGGAACAGACAGCTTCTCCTTCATAGAACCACATTTGATATTCCTGTGAATGCTTGTAAGTAGCTTAAAGCACTTTCAAAGGAAAGTGATTTTCTCTGAAAGGACAGCATTTAGAAAGTGAAGCAACACTCCATTCACTTCGCACAGTGAATTGAAGTGTTGGAACAGACTGCTTCTCTTTCAGAGAAACGGTTGTGAGTTTTTTGTGAATACCTGTAAGTAGCTTAAGGCACTTTCAAAGCAAAGTGATTTTCTCTGAAAGGACATCATTTAGAAAGTGAAACAACACTCCATTCATTTCGCACAGTGAATTGAAGTGTTGGAACAGACTGCTTCTATTTCAGAGAAACGCATGTGAATTTCTGTTAAATGCTTGTAACTAGCTTAAGGCAGTTTCAAAAGAGAGTGATTTTCTCTAAAAGGAGAGCATATAGAAAGTGAAGCAACACTTCATTCACTTCGCACAGTGAATTGTAGTGTAGGAACAAACTGCTTCTCTTTCAGAAAAATGCATGTGATTTTCTTGTGTATGCTTGTAAGTAGCTTAAGGCACTTTCAAAGGAAAGTGAATTTCTCAGAAAGGACATCATTTAGAAAGTGAAACAACACTCCATTCACTTCGCACAGTGAATTGAAGTCTTGGAACAGACTGATTCTTTTTCAGAGAAACGAATGTGAATTTCTGGTGAATGCTTGTAAGTAGCCTAAGGCACTTTCAAACGAAAGTGATTTTCTCTGAAAGGACAGCATTTAGAAAGTGAAGCAACAGTCCATTCTCTTCGCACAGTGAATTGAAGTGTTGGAACAGACTGCTTCTCTTTCAGAGAAACAGATGTGAGTTTCTTGTGAATGCTTGTAAGTAGCTTAAGGCAGTTTCAAAAGAGAGTGATTTTCTCTAAAAGGAGAGCATTTAGAAAGTGAAGCAACACTCTAATCACTTCGCACAGTGAATTGAAGTGTTGGAACAGACTGCTTCTCTTTCAGAGAAACAGACTTGAGTTTCTAGTGAATGCCTGTATGTAGCCTAAGGCAGTTTCAAAAGAGAGTGATTTTCTCTAACAGGAGAGCATATAGAAAGTGAAGCAACACTCCATTCACTTCGCACATTGAATTGTAGCGTTGGAACAAACTGCTTCTCTTTCAGAAAAATGCATGTGTTTCTTGTGAATGCTTTTAGGTAGCTTAAGGCACTTTCAAAGGAAAGTGAATTTTTCTGAAAGGACATCATTTAGAAATTGAAACAACACTCCATTCACTTCACACAGTGAATTGAAGTGTTGGAACAGACTGCTTCTTTTTCAGAGTTACGCATGTGAATTTCGGTTGAATGCTTGTAAGTAGCTTAAGGCACTTTCAAACGAAAGTGATTTTCTCTGAAAGGACAGCATTTAGAAAGTGAAGCAACACTCCATTCACTTCGCACAGTGAATTCAAGTTTTGGAACAGACAGCTTCTCCTTCATAGAACCACATTTGATATTCCTGTGAATGCTTGTAAGTAGCTTAAAGCACTTTCAAAGGAAAGTGATTTTCTCTAAAAGGACAGCATTTAGAAAGTGAAGCAACACTCCATTCACTTCGCACAGTGAATTCAAGTGTTGGAACAGACAGCTTCTCCTTCATAGAACCGCATTTGATATTCCTGTGAATGCTTGTAAGTAGCTTAAGGCACTTTCAAAGGAAAGTGAATTTCTCAGAGAGGAAATCATTTAGAAAGTGAAACAACACTCCATTCACTTCGCACAGTGAATTGAAGTGTTGGAACAGACTGCTTCTTTTTCAGAGAAACGCATGTGAATTTTTGTTGAATGCTTGTAAGTAGCTTAAGGCACTTTCAAACGAAAGTGATTTTCTCTGAAAGGACAGCATTTAGAGAGTGAAGCAACACTCCATTTACTTCGCACAGTGAATTCAAGTGTTGGAACAGACAGCTTCTCCTTCATAGAAGCGGATTTGATATTCCTGTGAATGCTTGTAAGTAGCTTAAGGCACTTTCAAAGGAAAGTGATTTTCTCTGAAAGGACAGCATTTAGAAAGTGAAGCAACACTCCATTCACTTTGCACAGTGAATTGAAGTGTTGGAACAGACTGCTTCTCTTACAGAGAAACGGTTGTGAGATTTTTGTGAATACTTGTAAGTATCTTAAGGCACTATCAAAGCAATGTGATTTTCTCTGAAAGGACAGCATTTAGAAAGTGAAGCAACAATCCATTCACTGCGCACAGTGAATTGAAGTGTTGGAACAGACTGCTTCTCTTTCAGAAAAACAGATATGAGTTTCTAGTGAATGCTTGCAAGTATCTTAAGGCAGTTTCAAAAGAGAGTGATTTTCTCTAAAAGGAGAGCATATGGAAAGTGAAGCAACACTCCATTCACTTCGCACAGTGAATTGAAGAGTTGGAACAAACTGCTTCTCTTTTAGAAAAATGCATGTGATTTTCTTGTGAATGCTTGTAAGTAGCTTAAGGCACTTTCAAAGTAAAGTGAATTTCTCTGAAAGGACAGCATTTAGAAAGTGAAGCAACACTCCATTCACTTCGCATAGTGAATTGAAGTGTTGGAACAGATTGCTTCTCTTTCAGAGAAACGCATGTGAGTTTCTTGTGAATGCTTGTAAGTAGCTTAAAGCACTTTCAAAGGAAAGTGATTTTCTCTAAAAGGACAGCATTTAGAAAGTGAAGCAACACTCCATTCACTTCGCACAGTGAATTCAAGTGTTGGAACAGACAGCTTCTCCTTCATAGAACCGCATTTGATATTCCTGTGAATGCTTGTAAGTAGCTTAAGGCACTTTCAAAGGAAAGTGAATTTCTCAGAGAGGAAATCATTTAGAAAGTGAAACAACACTCCATTCACTTCGCACAGTGAATTGAAGTGTTGGAACAGACTGCTTCTTTTTCAGAGAAACGCATGTGAATTTTTGTTGAATGCTTGTAAGTAGCTTAAGGCACTTTCAAACGAAAGTGATTTTCTCTGAAAGGACAGCATTTAGAGAGTGAAGCAACACTCCATTTACTTCGCACAGTGAATTCAAGTGTTGGAACAGACAGCTTCTCCTTCATAGAAGCGGATTTGATATTCCTGTGAATGCTTGTAAGTAGCTTAAGGCACTTTCAAAGGAAAGTGATTTTCTCTGAAAGGACAGCATTTAGAAAGTGAAGCAACACTCCATTCACTTTGCACAGTGAATTGAAGTGTTGGAACAGACTGCTTCTCTTACAGAGAAACGGTTGTGAGATTTTTGTGAATACTTGTAAGTATCTAAAGGCACTATCAAAGCAATGTGATTTTCTCTGAAAGGACAGCATTTAGAAAGTGAAGCAACACTCCATTCACTGCGCACAGTGAATTCAAGTGTTGGAACAGACAGCTTCTCCTTCATAGAAGCGGATTTGATATTCCTGTGAATGCTTGTAAGTAGCTTAAGGCACTTTCAAAGGAAAGTGATTTTCTCTGAAAGGACAGCATTTACAAAGTGAAGCATCACTCCATTCACTTCGCACAGTGAATTGAAGTGTTGGAACAGACTGCTTCTCTTTCAGAGAAACAGATGTGAGTTTCTTGTGAATGCTTGTAAGTAGCTTAAGGCAGTTTCAAAAGAGAGTGATTTTCTCTAAAAGGAGAGCATTTAGAAAGTGAAGCAACACTCCATTTACTTCGCACAGTGAATTGAAGTGTTGGAACAGACTGCTTCTCTTTCAGAGAAACAGATGTGAGTTTCTTGTGAATGCCTGTAAGTAGCTTAAGGCAGTTTCAAAAGAGAGTGATTTTCTCTAAAAGGAGAGCATATAGAAAGTGAAGCAACACTCCATTCACTTCGCACATTGAATTGTTGTGTAGGAACAAACTGCTTCTGTATCAGAAAAATGCATGTGATTTTCTTGTGAATGCTTGTAAGTAGCTTAAGGCACTTTCAAAGGAAAGTGAATTTCTCAGAAAGGATATCATTTAGAAAGTGAAACAACACTCCATTCACTTCGCACAGTGAATTGAAGTGTTGGAACAGACTGCTTCTTTTTCAGAGAAACGAATGTGAATTTCTGTTGAATGCTTGTAAGCAGCTTAAGGCACTTTGAAACGAAAGTGATTTTCTCTGAAAGGACAGCATTTAGAAAGTGAAGCAACACTCCATTCTCTTCGCACAGTGAATTGAAGTGTTGGAACAGACTGCTTCTCTTTCAGAGAAACAGATGTGAGTTTCTTGTGAATGCCTGTAAGTAGCTTAAGGCAGTTTCAAAAGAGAGTAATTTTCTCTAAAAGGAGAGCATTTAGAAAGTGAAGCAACACTCCATACACTTCGCACAGTGAATTGAAGTGTTGGAACAGACTGCTTCTCTTTCAGAGAAACAGATGTGAGTTTCTTGTGAATGCCTGTATGTAGCTTAAGGCAGTTTCAAAAGAGAGTGATTTTCTCTAAAAGGAGAGCATATAGAAAGTGAAGCAACACTCCATTCACTTCGCACATTGAATTGTAGCGTTGGAACAAACTGCTTCTCTTTGAGAAAAATGCATGTGAGTTTCTTGTGAATGCTTGTAGGTAGCTTAAGGCACTTTCAAAGGAAAGTGAATTTTTCTGAAAGGACATAATTTAGAAAGTGAAGCAACACTCCATTCACTTCGCACAGTGAATTGAAGTGTTGGAACAGACTGCTTCTCTTTCAGAGAAACAGATGTGAGTTTCTTGTGAATGCTTGTAAGTAGCTTAAGGCAGTTTCAAAAGAGAGTGATTTTCTCTAAAAGGAGAGCATTTAGAATGTGAAGGAACACTCTATTCACTTCGCAAAGGGAATTGAAGTGTTGGAACAGACTGCTTCTCTTTCAGAGAAACAGATGTGAGTTTCTTGTGAATGCCTGTAAGTAGCTTAAGGTCGTTTCAAAAGAGAGTGATTTTCTCTAAAAGGAGAGCATATAGAAAGTGAAGCAACACTCCATTCACTTCGCACAGTGAATTGTAGTGTAGGAACAAACTGCTTCTCTTTCAGAAAAATGCATGTGAGTTTCTTGTGAATGCTTGTAAGTAGCTTAAGGCACTTTCAAAGGAAAGTGAATTTCTCAGAGAGGAAATCATTTAGAAAGTGAAACAACACTCCATTCACTTCGCACAGTGAATTGAAGTGTTGGAACAGACTGCTTCTTTTTCAGAGAAACGCATGTGAATTTTTGTTGAATGCTTGTAAGTAGCTTAAGGCACTTTCAAACGAAAGTGATTTTCTCTGAAAGGACAGCATTTAGAAAGTGAAGCAACACTCCATTTACTTCGCACAGTGAATTCAAGTGTTGGAACAGACAGCTTCTCCTTCATAGAACCGGATTTGATATTCTTGTGAATGCTTGTAAGTAGCTTAAGGCACTTTCAAAGGAAAGTGATTTTCTCTGAAAGGACAGCATTTAGAAAGTGAAGCAACACTCCATTCACTTTGCACAGTGAATTGAAGTGTTGGAACAGACTGCTTCTCTTACAGAGAAACGGTTGGGAGATTTTTGTGAATACTTGTAAGTAGCTTAAGGCACTATCAAAGCAATGTGATTTTCTCTGAAAGGACAGCATTTAGAAAGTGAAGCAACACTCCATTCACTGCGCACAGTGAATTGAAGTGTTGGAACAGACTGCTTCTCTTTCAGAGAAACAGATGTGAGTTTCTAGTGAATGCTTGCAAGTATCTTAAGGCAGTTTCAAAAGAGAGTGATTTTCTCTAAAAGGAGAGCATATGGAAAGTGAAGCAACACTCCATTCACTTCGCACAGTGAATTGAAGAGTTGGAACAAACTGCTTCTCTTTTAGAAAAATGCATGTGATTTTCTTGTGAATGCTTGTAAGTAGCTTAAGGCACTTTCAAAGGAAAGTGAATTTCTCTGAAAGGACAGCATTTAGAAAGTGAAGCAGCACTCCATTCACTTCGTATAGTGAATTGAAGTGTTGGAACAGACTGCTTCTCTTTCAGAGAAACGCATGTGAGTTTCTTGTGAATGCTTGTAAGTAGCTTAAGGCAGTTTCAAAAGAGAGTGATTTTCTCTAAAAGGAGAGCATTTAGAAAGTGAAGCAACACTCTATTCACTTCGCACAGTGAATTGAAGTGTTGGAACAGACTGCATCTCTTTCAGAGAAACAGATTTGAGTTTCTTGTGAATGCATGTATGTAGCTTAAGGCAGTTTCAAAAGAGAGTGCTTTTCTCTAACAGGAGAGCATATAGAAAGTCAAGCAACACTCCATTCACTTCGCACATTGAATTGTAGCATTGGAACAAACTGCTTCTCTTTCAGAAAAATGCATGTTTTTCTTGTGAATGCTTGTAGGTAGCTTAAGGCACTTTCAAAGGAAAGTGAATTTTTCTGAAAGGACATCATTTAGAAATTGAAACAACACTCCATTCACTTCACACAGTGAATTGAAGTGTTGGAACAGACTGCTTCTTTTTCAGAGTTACGCATGTGAATTTCTGTTGAATGCTTGTAAGTAGCTTAAGGCACTTTCAAACGAAAGTGATTTTCTCTGAAAGGACAGCATTTAGAAAGTGAAGCAACACTCCATTCACTTCGCACAGTGAATTCAAGTGTTGGAACAGACAGCTTCTCCTTCATAGAACCACATTTGATATTCCTGTGAATGCTTGTAAGTAGCTTAAAGCACTTTCAAAGGAAAGTGATTTTCTCTGAAAGGACAGCATTTAGAAAGTGAAGCAACACTCCATTCACTTCGCACAGTGAATTGAAGTGTTGGAACAGACTGCTTCTCTTTCAGAGAAACGGTTGTGAGTTTTTTGTGAATACCTGTAAGTAGCTTAAGGCACTTTCAAAGCAAAGTGATTTTCTCTGAAAGGACATCATTTAGAAAGTGAAACAACACTCCATTCATTTCGCACAGTGAATTGAAGTGTTGGAACAGACTGCTTCTATTTCAGAGAAACGCATGTGAATTTCTGTTAAATGCTTGTAACTAGCTTAAGGCAGTTTCAAAAGAGAGTGATTTTCTCTAAAAGGAGAGCATATAGAAAGTGAAGCAACACTTCATTCACTTCGCACAGTGAATTGTAGTGTAGGAACAAACTGCTTCTCTTTCAGAAAAATGCATGTGATTTTCTTGTGTATGCTTGTAAGTAGCTTAAGGCACTTTCAAAGGAAAGTGAATTTCTCAGAAAGGACATCATTTAGAAAGTGAAACAACACTCCATTCACTTCGCACAGTGAATTGAAGTGTTGGAACAGACTGATTCTTTTTCAGAGAAACGAATGTGAATTTCTGGTGAATGCTTGTAAGTAGCCTAAGGCACTTTCAAACGAAAGTGATTTTCTCTGAAAGGACAGCATTTAGAAAGTGAAGCAACAGTCCATTCTCTTCGCACAGTGAATTGAAGAGTTGGAACAGACTGCTTCTCTTTCAGAGAAACAGATGTGAGTTTCTTGTGAATGCTTGTAAGTAGCTTAAGGCAGTTTCAAAAGAGAGTGATTTTCTCTAAAAGGAGAGCATTTAGAAAGTGAAGCAACACTCTATTCACTTCGCACAGTGAATTGAAGTGTTGGAACAGACTGCTTCTCTTTCAGAGAAACAGACTTGAGTTTCTAGTGAATGCCTGTATGTAGCCTAAGGCAGTTTCAAAAGAGAGTGATTTTCTCTAACAGGAGAGCATATAGAAAGTGAAGCAACACTCCATTCACTTCGCACATTGAATTGTAGCGTTGGAACAAACTGCTTCTCTTTCAGAAAAATGCATGTGTTTCTTGTGAATGCTTTTAGGTAGCTTAAGGCACTTTCAAAGGAAAGTGAATTTTTCTGAAAGGACATCATTTAGAAATTGAAACAACACTCCATTCACTTCACACAGTGAATTGAAGTGTTGGAACAGACTGCTTCTTTTTCAGAGTTACGCATGTGAATTTCTGTTGAATGCTTGTAAGTAGCTTAAGGCACTTTCAAACGAAAGTGATTTTCTCTGAAAGGACAGCATTTAGAAAGTGAAGCAACACTCCATTCACTTCGCACAGTGAATTCAAGTTTTGGAACAGACAGCTTCTCCTTCATAGAACCACATTTGATATTCCTGTGAATGCTTGTAAGTAGCTTAAAGCACTTTCAAAGGAAAGTGATTTTCTCTAAAAGGACAGCATTTAGAAAGTGAAGCAACACTCCATTCACTTCGCACAGTGAATTCAAGTGTTGGAACAGACAGCTTCTCCTTCATAGAACCGCATTTGATATTCCTGTGAATGCTTGTAAGTAGCTTAAGGCACTTTCAAAGGAAAGTGAATTTCTCAGAGAGGAAATCATTTAGAAAGTGAAACAACACTCCATTCACTTCGCACAGTGAATTGAAGTGTTGGAACAGACTGCTTCTTTTTCAGAGAAACGCATGTGAATTTTTGTTGAATGCTTGTAAGTAGCTTAAGGCACTTTCAAACGAAAGTGATTTTCTCTGAAAGGACAGCATTTAGAGAGTGAAGCAACACTCCATTTACTTCGCACAGTGAATTCAAGTGTTGGAACAGACAGCTTCTCCTTCATAGAAGCGGATTTGATATTCCTGTGAATGCTTGTAAGTAGCTTAAGGCACTTTCAAATGAAAGTGATTTTCTCTGAAAGGACAGCATTTAGAAAGTGATTCAACACTCCATTCACTTTGCACAGTGAATTGAAGTGTTGGAACAGACTGCTTCTCTTACAGAGAAACGGTTGTGAGATTTTTGTGAATACTTGTAAGTATCTTAAGGCACTATCAAAGCAATGTGATTTTCTCTGAAAGGACAGCATTTAGAAAGTGAAGCAACACTCCATTCACTGCGCACAGTGAATTGAAGTGTTGGAACAGACTGCTTCTCTTTCAGAAAAACAGATGTGAGTTTCTAGTGAATGCTTGCAAGTATCTTAAGGCAGTTTCAAAAGAGAGTGATTTTCTCTAAAAGGAGAGCATATGGAAAGTGAAGCAACACTCCATTCACTTCGCACAGTGAATTGAAGAGTTGGAACAAACTGCTTCTCTTTTAGAAAAATGCATGTGATTTTCTTGTGAATGCTTGTAAGTAGCTTAAGGCACTTTCAAAGTAAAGTGAATTTCTCTGAAAGGACAGCATTTAGAAAGTGAAGCAACACTCCATTCACTTTGCATAGTGAATTGAAGTGTTGGAACAGATTGCTTCTCTTTCAGAGAAACGCATGTGAGTTTCTTGTGAATGCTTGTAAGTAGCTTAAAGCACTTTCAAAGGAAAGTGATTTTCTCTAAAAGGACAGCATTTAGAAAGTGAAGCAACACTCCATTCACTTCGCACAGTGAATTCAAGTGTTGGAACAGACAGCTTCTCCTTCATAGAACCGCATTTGATATTCCTGTGAATGCTTGTAAGTAGCTTAAGGCACTTTCAAAGGAAAGTGAATTTCTCAGAGAGGAAATCATTTAGAAAGTGAAACAACACTCCATTCACTTCGCACAGTGAATTGAAGTGTTGGAACAGACTGCTTCTTTTTCAGAGAAACGCATAAGAATTTTTGTTGAATGTTTGTAAGTAGCTTAAGGCACTTTCAAACGAAAGTGATTTTCTCTGAAAGGACAGCATTTAGAGAGTGAAGCAACACTCCATTTACTTCGCACAGTGAATTCAAGTGTTGGAACAGACAGCTTCTCCTTCATAGAAGCGGATTTGATATTCCTGTGAATGCTTGTAAGTAGCTTAAGGCACTTTCAAAGGAAAGTGATTTTCTCTGAAAGGACAGCATTTAGAAAGTGAAGCAACACTCCATTCACTTTGCACAGTGAATTGAAGTGTTGGAACAGACTGCTTCTCTTACAGAGAAACGGTTGTGAGATTTTTGTGAATACTTGTAAGTATCTTAAGGCACTATCAAAGCAATGTGATTTTCTCTGAAAGGACAGCATTTAGAAAGTGAAGCAACACTCCATTCACTGCGCACAGTGAATTGAAGTGTTGGAACAGACTGCTTCTCTTTCAGAAAAACAGATGTGAGTTTCTAGTGAATGCTTGCAAGTATCTTAAGGCAGTTTCAAAAGAGAGTGATTTTCTCTAAAAGGAGAGCATATGGAAAGTGAAGCAACACTCCATTCACTTCGCACAGTGAATTGAAGAGTTGGAACAAACTGCTTCTCTTTTAGAAAAATGCATGTGATTTTCTTGTGAATGCTTGTAAGTAGCTTAAGGCACTTTCAAAGTAAAGTGAATTTCTCTGAAAGGACAGCATTTAGAAAGTGAAGCAACACTCCATTCACTTCGCATAGTGAATTGAAGTGTTGGAACAGATTGCTTCTCTTTCAGAGAAACGCATGTGAGTTTCTTGTGAATGCTTGTAAGTAGCTTAAGGCACTTTCAAAGGAAAGTGATTTTCTCTGAAAGGACAGCATTTAGAAAGTGAAGCAACACTCCATTCACTTCGCACAGTGAATGGAAACGTTGGAACAGACTGCTTCTTTTTCAGAGAAACGCTTGTGAATTTCTGTTAAATGCTTGTAAATAGCTTAAGGCACTTTCAAAGGAAAGTGATTTTCTCTGAAAGGACAGCATTTACACAGTGAAGCAACACTCCATTCACTTCGCACATTGAATTGTAGCGTTGGAACAAACTGCTTCTCTTTGAGAAAAATGCATGTGAGTTTCTTGTGAATGCTTGTAGGTAGCTTAAGGCACTTTCAAAGGAAAGTGAATTTTTCTGAAAGGACATCATTTAGAAAGTGAAGCAACACTCCATTCACTTCGCACAGTGAATTGAAGTGTTGGAACAGACTGCTTCTCTTTCAGAGAAACAGATGTGAGTTTCTTGTGAATGCTTGTAAGTAGCTTAAGGCAGTTTCAAAAGAGAGTGATTTTCTCTAAAAGGAGAGCATTTAGAATGTGAAGGAACACTCTATTCACTTCGCAAAGGGAATTGAAGTGTTGGAACAGACTGCTTCTCTTTCAGAGAAACAGATGTGAGTTTCTTGTGAATGCCTGTAAGTAGCTTAAGGCCGTTTCAAAAGAGAGTGATTTTCTCTAAAAGGAGAGCATATAGAAAGTGAAGCAACACTCCATTCACTTCGCACAGTGAATTGTAGTGTAGGAACAAACTGCTTCTCTTTCAGAAAAATGCATGTGAGTTTCTTGTGAATGCTTGTAAGTAGCTTAAGGCACTTTCAAAGGAAAGTGAATTTCTCAGAGAGGAAATCATTTAGAAAGTGAAACAACACTCCATTCACTTCGCACAGTGAATTGAAGTGTTGGAACAGACTGCTTCTTTTTCAGAGAAACGCATGTGAATTTTTGTTGAATGCTTGTAAGTAGCTTAAGGCACTTTCAAAGGAAAGTGAATTTCTCAGAGAGGAAATCATTTAGAAAGTGAAACAACACTCCATTCACTTCGCACAGTGAATTGAAGTGTTGGAACAGACTGCTTCTTTTTCAGAGAAACGCATGTGAATTTTTGTTGAATGCTTGTAAGTAGCTTAAGGCACTTTCAAACGAAAGTGATTTTCTCTGAAAGGACAGCATTTAGAAAGTGAAGCAACACTCCATTTACTTTGCACAGTGAATTCAAGTGTTGGAACAGACAGCTTCTCCTTCATAGAACCGGATTTGATATTCTTGTGAATGCTTGTAAGTAGCTTAAGGCACTTTCAAAGGAAAGTGATTTTCTCTGAAAGGACAGCATTTAGAAAGTGAAGCAACACTCCATTCACTTTGCACAGTGAATTGAAGGGTTGGAACAGACTGCTTCTCTTACAGAGAAACGGTTGTGAGATTTTTGTGAATACTTGTAAGTAGCTTAAGGCACTATCAAAGCAATGTGATTTTCTCTGAAAGGACAGCATTTAGAAAGTGAAGCAACACTCCATTCACTGCGCACAGTGAATTGAAGTGTTGGAACAGACTGCTTCTCTTTCAGAGAAACAGATGTGAGTTTCTAGTGAATGCTTGCAAGTATCTTAAGGCAGTTTCAAAAGAGAGTGATTTTCTCTAAAAGGAGAGCATATGGAAAGTGAAGCAACACTCCATTCACTTCGCACAGTGAATTGAAGAGTTGGAACAAACTGCTTCTCTTTTAGAAAAATGCATGTGATTTTCTTGTGAATGCTTGTAAGTAGCTTAAGGCACTTTCAAAGGAAAGTGAATTTCTCTGAAAGGACAGCATTTAGAAAGTGAAGCAGCACTCCATTCACTTCGCATAGTGAATTGAAGTGTTGGAATAGACTGCTTCTCTTTCAGAGAAACGCATGTGAGTTTCTTGTGAATGCTTGTAAGTAGCTTAAGGCACTTTCAAAGGAAAGTGATTTTCTCTGAAAGGACAGCATTTAGAAAGTGAAGCAACACTCCATTCACTTCGCACAGTGAATGGAAATGTTGGAACAGACTGCTTCTTTTTCAGAGAAACGCTTGTGAATTTCTGTTAAATGCTTGTAAATAGCTTAAGGCACTTTCAAAGGAAAGTGATTTTCTCTGAAAGGACAGCATTTACAAAGTGAAGCAACACTCCATTCACTTCGCACAGTGAATTGAAGTGTTGGAACAGACTGCTTCTCTTTCAGAGAAACAGATGTGAGTTTCTTGTGAATGCTTGTAAGTAGCTTAAGGCAGTTTCAAAAGAGAGTGATTTTCTCTAAAAGGAGAGCATTTAGAAAGTGAAGCAACACTCCATTTACTTCGCACAGTGAATTGAAGTGTTGGAGCAGACTGCTTCTCTTTCAGAGAAACATATGTGAGTTTCTTGTGAATGCCTATAAGTAGCTTAAGGCAGTTTCAAAAGAGAGTGATTTTCTCTAAAAGGAGAGCATATAGAAAGTGAAGCAACACTCCATTCACTTCGCACATTGAATTGTTGTGTAGGAACAAACTGCTTCTGTTTCAGAAAAATGCATGTGATTTTCTTGTGAATGCTTGTAAGTAGCTTAAGGCACTTTCAAAGGAAAGTGAATTTCTCAGAAAGGACATCATTTAGAAAGTGAAACAACACTCCATTCACTTCGCACAGTGAATTGAAGTGTTGGAACAGACTGCTTCTTTTTCAGAGAAACGCATGTGAATTTCTGTTGAGTGCTTGTAAGTAGCTTAAGGCACTTTGAAACGAAAGTGATTTTCTCTGAAAGGACAGCATTTAGAAAGTGAAGCAACACTCCATTCTCTTCGCACAGTGAATTGAAGTGTTGGAACAGACTGCTTCTCTTTCAGAGAAACAGATGTGAGTTTCTTGTGAATGCTTGTAAGTAGCTTAAGGCAGTTTCAAAAGAGAGTGATTTTCTCTAAAAGGAGAGCATTTAGAAAGTGAAGCAACACTCCATTCACTTCGCACAGTGAATGGAAATGTTGGAACAGACTGCTTCTTTTTCAGAGAAACGCTTGTGAATTTCTGTTAAATGCTTGTAAGTAGCTTAAGGCAGTTTCAAAAGAGAGTGATTTTCTCTAAAAGGAGAGCATTTAGAAAGTGAAGCAACACTCCATACACTTCGCACAGTGAATTGAAGTGTTGGAACAGACTGCTTCTCTTTCAGAAAAACAGATGTGAGTTTCTTGTGAATGCCTGTAAGTAGCTTAAGGCAGTTTCAAAAGAGAGTGATTTTCTCTAAAAGGAGAGCATAGAAAGTGAAGCAACACTCCATTCACTTCGCACATTGAATTGTTGTGTAGGAACAAACTGCTTCTGTTTCAGAAAAATGCATGTGATTTTCTTGTGAATGCTTGTAAGTAGCTTAAGGCACTTTCAAAGGAAAGTGAATTTCTCAGAAAGGACATCATTTAGAAAGTGAAACAACACTCCATTCACTTCGCACAGTGAATTGAAGTGTTGGAACAGACTGCTTCTTTTTCAGAGAAACGAATGTGAATTTCTGTTGAATGCTTGTAAGTAGCTTAAGGCACTTTCAAACGAAAGTGATTTTCTCTGAAAGGACAGCATTTAGAAAGTGAAGCAACACTCCATTCACTTTGCACAGTGAATTGAAGGGTTGGAACAGACTGCTTCTCTTTCAGAGAAACAGATGTGAGTTTCTTGTGAATGCTTGTAAGTAGCTTAAGGCAGTTTCAAAAGAGAGTGATTTTCTCTAAAAGGAGAGCATTTAGAAAGTGAAGCAACACTCTATTCACTTCGCACAGTGAATTGAAGTGTTGGAATAGACTGCTTCTCTTTCAGAGAAACAGATGTGAGTTTCTTGTGAATGCCTGTATGTAGCTTAAGGCCGTTTCAAAAGAGAGTGATTTTCTCTAAAAGGAGAGCATTTAGAAAGTGAAGCAACACTCCATTCACTTCGCATAGTGAATTGAAGTGTTGGAACAGACTGCTTCTCTTTCAGAGAAACGCATGTGAGTTTCTTGTGAATGCTTGTAAGTAGCTTAAGGCACTTTCAAAGGAAAGTGATTTTCTCTGAAAGGACATCATTTAGAAAGTGAAACAACACTCCATTCATTTCGCACAGTGAATTGAAGTGTTGGAACAGACTGCTTCTTTTTCAGAGAAACGCATGTGAATTTCTCTTAAATGCTTGTAACTAGCTTAAGGCAGTTTCAAAAGAGAGTGATTTTCTCTAAAAGGAGAGCATATAGAAAGTGAAGCAACACTCCATTCACTTCGCACAGTGAATTGTAGTGTAGGAACAAACTGCTTCTCTTTCAGAATAATGCATGTGATTTTCTTGTGAATGCTTGTAAGTAGCTTAAGGCACTTTCAAAGGAAAGTGAATTTCTCAGAAAGGACATCATTTAGAAAGTGAAACAACACTCCATTCACTTCGCACAGTGAATTGAAGTGTTGGAACAGACTGCTTATTTTTCAGAGAAACGTATGTGAATTTCTGTTGAATGCTTGTAAGTAGCTTAAGGCACTTTCAAAGCAAAGTGATTTTCTCTGAAAGGACAGCATTAAGAAAGTGAAGCAACAATCCATTCACTTCGCACAGTGAATTGAAGTGTTGGAACAGACTGCTTCTCTTTCAGAGAAACAGATGTGAGTTTCTTGTGAATGCTTGTAAGTAACATAAGGCAGTTTCAAAAGAGAGTGATTTTCTCTAAAAGGAGAGCATTGAGAATGTGAAGGAACACTCTATTCACTTCGCAGAGGGAATTGAAGTGTTGGAACAGACTGCTTCTCTTTCAGAGAAACAGATGTGAGTTTCTTGTGAATGCCTGTAAGTAGCTTAAGGCAGTTTCAAAAGACAGTGATTTTCTCTAAAAGGAGAGCATATAGAAAGTGAAGCAACACTCCATTCACTTCGCACAGTGAATTGTAGTGTAGGAACAAACTGCTTCTCTTTCAGAAAAATGCATGTGAGTTTCTTGTGAATGCTTGTAAGTCGCTAAAGGCACTTTCAAAGGAAAGTGAATTTCTCAGAAAGGACATCATTTAGAAAGTGAAACAACACTCCATTCACTTCGCACAGTGAATTGAAGTGTTGGAACAGACTGCTTCTTTTTCAGAGAAACACATGTGAATTCCTGTTGAATGCTTGTAAGTAGCTTAAGGCACTTTCAAACGAAAGTGATTTTCTCTGAAAGGACAGCATTTAGAAAGTGAAGCAACACTCCATTCACTTCGCACAGTGAATTCAAGTGTTGGAACAGACAGCTACCCCTTCATAGAACCGGATTTCATATTCCTGTGAATGCTTGTAAGTAGCTTAAGGCACTTTCAAAGGAAAGTGATTTTCTCTGAAAGGACAGCATTTAGAAAGTGAAGCAACACTCCATTCACTTTGCACCGTGAATTGAAGTGTTGGAACAGACTAATTCTCTTTCAGAGAAACGGTTGAGAGTTTTTTGTGAATGCTTGTATGTAGCTTAAGGCACTTTCATAGGAAAGTGATTTTCTCTGAAAGGACAGCATTTAGAAAGTGAAGCAACACTCCATTCACTTCGCACAGTGAATTGAAGTGTTGGAACAGACTGCTTCTCTTTCAGAGAAACAGATGTGAGTTTCTAGTGAATGCTTGTAAGTAGCTTAAGGCAGTTTCAAAAGAGAGTGATTTTCTCTAAAAGGAGAGCATTTAGAAAGTGAAGCAACACTCCATTCACTTTGCACAGTGAATTGAAGTGTTGAAACAGACTGCTTCTCTTTCAGAGAAACGGATGTGATTTTCTTGTGAATGCTTGTAAGTAGCTTAAGGCACTTTCAAAGCAAAGTGATTTTCTCTGAAAGGACAGCATTTAGAAAGTGAAGCAACACTCCATTCACTTCGCACAGTGAATTGAAGTGTTGGAACAGACTGCTTCTCTTTCAGAGAATCTGATGTGAGTTTCTTGTGAATGCTTGTAACTAGCTTAAGGCAGTTTCAAAAGAGAGTGATTTTCTCTAAAAGGAGAGCATATGGAAAGTGAAGCAACACTCCATTCACTTCGCACAGTGAATTGAAGAGTTGGAACAAACTGCTTCTCTTTTAGAAAAATGCATGTGAGTTTCTTGTGAATGCTTGTAAGTAGCTTAAGGCACTTTCAAAGGAAAGTGAATTTCTCTGAAAGGACAGCATTTAGAAAGTGAAGCAGCACTCCATTCACTTCGCATAGTGAATTGAAGTGTTGGAATAGACTGCTTCTCTTTCAGAGAAACGCATGTGAGTTTCTTGTGAATGCTTGTAAGTAGCTTAAGGCACTTTCAAAGGAAAGTGATTTTCTCTGAAAGGACAGCATTTAGAAAGTGAAGCAACACTCCATTCACTTCGCACAGTGAATGGAAATGTTGGAACAGACTGCTTCTTTTTCAGAGAAACGCTTGTGAATTTCTGTTAAATGCTTGTAAATAGCTTAAGGCACTTTCAAAGGAAAGTGATTTTCTCTGAAAGGACAGCATTTACAAAGTGAAGCAACACTCCATTCACTTCGCACAGTGAATTGAAGTGTTGGAACAGACTGCTTCTCTTTCAGAGAAACAGATGTGAGTTTCTTGTGAATGCTTGTAAGTAGCTTAAGGCAGTTTCAAAAGAGAGTGATTTTCTCTAAAAGGAGAGCATTTAGAAAGTGAAGCAACACTCCATTTACTTCGCACAGTGAATTGAAGTGTTGGAGCAGACTGCTTCTCTTTCAGAGAAACAGATGTGAGTTTCTTGTGAATGCCTGTAAGTAGCTTAAGGCAGTTTCAAAAGAGAGTGATTTTCTCTAAAAGGAGAGCATATAGAAAGTGAAGCAACACTCCATTCACTTCGCACATTGAATTGTTGTGTAGGAACAAACTGCTTCTGTTTCAGAAAAATGCATGTGATTTTCTTGTGAATGCTTGTAAGTAGCTTAAGGCACTTTCAAAGGAAAGTGAATTTCTCAGAAAGGACATCATTTAGAAAGTGAAACAACACTCCATTCACTTCGCAAAGGGAATTGAAGTGTTGGAACAGACTGCTTCTTTTTCAGAGAAACGCATGTGAATTTCTGTTGAGTGCTTGTAAGTAGCTTAAGGCACTTTGAAACGAAAGTGATTTTCTCTGAAAGGACAGCATTTAGAAAGTGAAGCAACACTCCATTCTCTTCGCACAGTGAATTGAAGTGTTGGAACAGACTGCTTCTCTTTCAGAGAAACAGATGTGAGTTTCTTGTGAATGCTTGTAAGTAGCTTAAGGCAGTTTCAAAAGAGAGTGATTTTCTCTGAAAGGAGAGCATTTAGAAAGTGAAGCAACACTCCATTCACTTCGCACAGTGAATGGAAATGTTGGAACAGACTGCTTCTTTTTCAGAGAAACGCTTGTGAATTTCTGTTAAATGCTTGTAAGTAGCTTAAGGCAGTTTCAAAAGAGAGTGATTTTCTCTAAAAGGAGAGCATTTAGAAAGTGAAGCAACACTCCATACACTTCGCACAGTGAATTGAAGTGTTGGAACAGACTGCTTCTCTTTCAGAGAAACAGATGTGAGTTTCTTGTGAATGCCTGTAAGTAGCTTAAGGCAGTTTCAAAAGAGAGTGATTTTCTCTAAAAGGAGAGCATAGAAAGTGAAGCAACACTCTATTCACTTCGCACAGTGAATTGAAGTGTTGGAATAGACTGCTTCTCTTTCAGAGAAACAGATTTGAGTTTCTTGTGAATGCCTGTATGTAGCTTAAGGCCGTTTCAAAAGAGAGTGATTTTCTCTAAAAGGAGAGCATTTAGAAAGTGAAGCAACACTCCATTCACTTTGCACAGTGAATTGAAGTGTTGAAACAGACTGCTTCTCTTTCAGAGAAACGGATGTGATTTTCTTGTGAATGCTTGTAAGTAGCTTAAGGCACTTTCAAAGCAAAGTGATTTTCTCTGAAAGGACAGCATTTAGAAAGTGAAGCAACACTCCATTCACTTCGCACAGTGAATTGAAGTGTTGGAACAGACTGCTTCTCTTTCAGAGAATCTGATGTGAGTTTCTTGTGAATGCTTGTAACTAGCTTAAGGCAGTTTCAAAAGAGAGTGATTTTCTCTAAAAGGAGAGCATATGGAAAGTGAAGCAACACTCCATTCACTTCGCACAGTGAATTGAAGAGTTGGAACAAACTGCTTCTCTTTTAGAAAAATGCATGTGAGTTTCTTGTGAATGCTTGTAAGTAGCTTAAGGCACTTTCAAAGGAAAGTGAATTTCTCTGAAAGGACAGCATTTAGAAAGTGAAGCAGCACTCCATTCACTTCGCATAGTGAATTGAAGTGTTGGAATAGACTGCTTCTCTTTCAGAGAAACGCATGTGAGTTTCTTGTGAATGCTTGTAAGTAGCTTAAGGCACTTTCAAAGGAAAGTGATTTTCTCTGAAAGGACAGCATTTAGAAAGTGAAGCAACACTCCATTCACTTCGCACAGTGAATGGAAATGTTGGAACAGACTGCTTCTTTTTCAGAGAAACGCTTGTGAATTTCTGTTAAATGCTTGTAAATAGCTTAAGGCACTTTCAAAGGAAAGTGATTTTCTCTGAAAGGACAGCATTTACAAAGTGAAGCAACACTCCATTCACTTCGCACAGTGAATTGAAGTGTTGGAACAGACTGCTTCTCTTTCAGAGAAACAGATGTGAGTTTCTTGTGAATGCTTGTAAGTAGCTTAAGGCAGTTTCAAAAGAGAGTGATTTTCTCTAAAAGGAGAGCATTTAGAAAGTGAAGCAACACTCCATTTACTTCGCACAGTGAATTGAAGTGTTGGAGCAGACTGCTTCTCTTTCAGAGAAACAGATGTGAGTTTCTTGTGAATGCCTGTAAGTAGCTTAAGGCAGTTTCAAAAGAGAGTGATTTTCTCTAAAAGGAGAGCATATAGAAAGTGAAGCAACACTCCATTCACTTCGCACATTGAATTGTTGTGTAGGAACAAACTGCTTCTGTTTCAGAAAAATGCATGTGATTTTCTTGTGAATGCTTGTAAGTAGCTTAAGGCACTTTCAAAGGAAAGTGAATTTCTCAGAAAGGACATCATTTAGAAAGTGAAACAACACTCCATTCACTTCGCACAGTGAATTGAAGTGTTGGAACAGACTGCTTCTTTTTCAGAGAAACGCATGTGAATTTCTGTTGAGTGCTTGTAAGTAGCTTAAGGCACTTTGAAACGAAAGTGATTTTCTCTGAAAGGACAGCATTTAGAAAGTGAAGCAACACTCCATTCTCTTCGCACAGTGAATTGAAGTGTTGGAACAGACTGCTTCTCTTTCAGAGAAACAGATGTGAGTTTCTTGTGATTGCTTGTAAGTAGCTTAAGGCAGTTTCAAAAGAGAGTGATTTTCTCTGAAAGGAGAGCATTTAGAAAGTGAAGCAACACTCCATTCACTTCGCACAGTGAATGGAAATGTTGGAACAGACTGCTTCTTTTTCAGAGAAACGCTTGTGAATTTCTGTTAAATGCTTGTAAGTAGCTTAAGGCAGTTTCAAAAGAGAGTGATTTTCTCTAAAAGGAGAGCATTTAGAAAGTGAAGCAACACTCCATACACTTCGCACAGTGAATTGAAGTGTTGGAACAGACTGCTTCTCTTTCAGAGAAACAGATGTGAGTTTCTTGTGAATGCCTGTAAGTAGCTTAAGGCAGTTTCAAAAGAGAGTGATTTTCTCTAAAAGGAGAGCATTGAGAATGTGAAGGAACACTCTATTCACTTCGCAGAGGGAATTGAAGTGTTGGAACAGACTGCTTCTCTTTCAGAGAAACAGATGTGAGTTTCTTGTGAATGCCTGTAAGTAGCTTAAGGCAGTTTCAAAAGACAGTGATTTTCTCTAAAAGGAGAGCATATAGAAAGTGAAGCAACACTCCATTCACTTCGCACAGTGAATTGTAGTGTAGGAACAAACTGCTTCTCTTTCAGAAAAATGCATGTGAGTTTCTTGTGAATGCTTGTAAGTCGCTAAAGGCACTTTCAAAGGAAAGTGAATTTCTCAGAAAGGACATCATTTAGAAAGTGAAACAACACTCCATTCACTTCGCACAGTGAATTGAAGTGTTGGAACAGACTGCTTCTTTTTCAGAGAAACACATGTGAATTCCTGTTGAATGCTTGTAAGTAGCTTAAGGCACTTTCAAACGAAAGTGATTTTCTCTGAAA
The DNA here is from genome assembly GCF_982192425.1 of Myodes glareolus. Taxonomy (NCBI): domain Eukaryota; kingdom Metazoa; phylum Chordata; class Mammalia; order Rodentia; family Cricetidae; genus Myodes; species Myodes glareolus. The sequence continues at coordinate 174,312 of NW_028263274.1, forward strand.
GGACAGCATTTAGAAAGTGAAGCAACACTCCATTCACTTCGCACAGTGAATTCAAGTGTTGGAACAGACAGCTACCCCTTCATAGAACCGGATTTCATATTCCTGTGAATGCTTGTAAGTAGCTTAAGGCACTTTCAAAGGAAAGTGATTTTCTCTGAAAGGACAGCATTTAGAAAGTGAAGCAACACTCCATTCACTTTGCACCGTGAATTGAAGTGTTGGAACAGACTAATTCTCTTTCAGAGAAACGGTTGAGAGTTTTTTGTGAATGCTTGTATGTAGCTTAAGGCACTTTCATAGGAAAGTGATTTTCTCTGAAAGGACAGCATTTAGAAAGTGAAGCAACACTCCATTCACTTCGCACAGTGAATTGAAGTGTTGGAACAGACTGCTTCTCTTTCAGAGAAACAGATGTGAGTTTCTAGTGAATGCTTGTAAGTAGCTTAAGGCAGTTTCAAAAGAGAGTGATTTTCTCTAAAAGGAGAGCATTTAGAAAGTGAAGCAACACTCCATTCACTTTGCACAGTGAATTGAAGTGTTGAAACAGACTGCTTCTCTTTCAGAGAAACGGATGTGATTTTCTTGTGAATGCTTGTAAGTAGCTTAAGGCACTTTCAAAGCAAAGTGATTTTCTCTGAAAGGACAGCATTTAGAAAGTGAAGCAACACTCCATTCACTTCGCACAGTGAATTGAAGTGTTGGAACAGACTGCTTCTCTTTCAGAGAATCTGATGTGAGTTTCTTGTGAATGCTTGTAACTAGCTTAAGGCAGTTTCAAAAGAGAGTGATTTTCTCTAAAAGGAGAGCATATGGAAAGTGAAGCAAACTCCATTCACTTCGCACAGTGAATTGAAGAGTTGGAACAAACTGCTTCTCTTTTAGAAAAATGCATGTGAGTTTCTTGTGAATGCTTGTAAGTAGCTTAAGGCACTTTCAAAGGAAAGTGAATTTCTCTGAAAGGACAGCATTTAGAAAGTGAAGCAGCACTCCATTCACTTCGCATAGTGAATTGAAGTGTTGGAATAGACTGCTTCTCTTTCAGAGAAATGCATGTGAGTTTCTTGTGAATGCTTGTAAGTAGCTTAAGGCACTTTCAAAGGAAAGTGATTTTCTCTGAAAGGACAGCATTTAGAAAGTGAAGCAACACTCCATTCACTTCGCACAGTGAATGGAAATGTTGGAACAGACTGCTTCTTTTTCAGAGAAACGCTTGTGAATTTCTGTTAAATGCTTGTAAATAGCTTAAGGCACTTTCAAAGGAAAGTGATTTTCTCTGAAAGGACAGCATTTACAAAGTGAAGCAACACTCCATTCACTTCGCACAGTGAATTGAAGTGTTGGAACAGACTGCTTCTCTTTCAGAGAAACAGATGTGAGTTTCTTGTGAATGCTTGTAAGTAGCTTAAGGCAGTTTCAAAAGAGAGTGATTTTCTCTAAAAGGAGAGCATTTAGAAAGTGAAGCAACACTCCATTTACTTCGCACAGTGAATTGAAGTGTTGGAGCAGACTGCTTCTCTTTCAGAGAAACAGATGTGAGTTTCTTGTGAATGCCTGTAAGTAGCTTAAGGCAGTTTCAAAAGAGAGTGATTTTCTCTAAAAGGAGAGCATATAGAAAGTGAAGCAACACTCCATTCACTTCGCACATTGAATTGTTGTGTAGGAACAAACTGCTTCTGTTTCAGAAAAATGCATGTGATTTTCTTGTGAATGCTTGTAAGTAGCTTAAGGCACTTTCAAAGGAAAGTGAATTTCTCAGAAAGGACATCATTTAGAAAGTGAAACAACACTCCATTCACTTCGCACAGTGAATTGAAGTGTTGGAACAGACTGCTTCTTTTTCAGAGAAACGCATGTGAATTTCTGTTGAGTGCTTGTAAGTAGCTTAAGGCACTTTGAAACGAAAGTGATTTTCTCTGAAAGGACAGCATTTAGAAAGTGAAGCAACACTCCATTCTCTTCGCACAGTGAATTGAAGTGTTGGAACAGACTGCTTCTCTTTCAGAGAAACAGATGTGAGTTTCTTGTGAATGCTTGTAAGTAGCTTAAGGCAGTTTCAAAAGAGAGTGATTTTCTCTGAAAGGAGAGCATTTAGAAAGTGAAGCAACACTCCATTCACTTCGCACAGTGAATGGAAATGTTGGAACAGACTGCTTCTTTTTCAGAGAAACGCTTGTGAATTTCTGTTAAATGCTTGTAAGTAGCTTAAGGCAGTTTCAAAAGAGAGTGATTTTCTCTAAAAGGAGAGCATTTAGAAAGTGAAGCAACACTCCATACACTTCGCACAGTGAATTGAAGTGTTGGAACAGACTGCTTCTCTTTCAGAGAAACAGATGTGAGTTTCTTGTGAATGCCTGTAAGTAGCTTAAGGCAGTTTCAAAAGAGAGTGATTTTCTCTAAAAGGAGAGCATAGAAAGTGAAGCAACACTCTATTCACTTCGCACAGTGAATTGAAGTGTTGGAATAGACTGCTTCTCTTTCAGAGAAACAGATTTGAGTTTCTTGTGAATGCCTGTATGTAGCTTAAGGTCGTTTCAAAAGAGAGTGATTTTCTCTAAAAGGAGAGCATTTAGAAAGTGAAGCAACACTCCATTCACTTTGCACAGTGAATTGAAGTGTTGAAACAGACTGCTTCTCTTTCAGAGAAACGGATGTGATTTTCTTGTGAATGCTTGTAAGTAGCTTAAGGCACTTTCAAAGCAAAGTGATTTTCTCTGAAAGGACAGCATTTAGAAAGTGAAGCAACACTCCATTCACTTCGCACAGTGAATTGAAGTGTTGGAACAGACTGCTTCTCTTTCAGAGAATCTGATGTGAGTTTCTTGTGAATGCTTGTAACTAGCTTAAGGCAGTTTCAAAAGAGAGTGATTTTCTCTAAAAGGAGAGCATATGGAAAGTGAAGCAACACTCCATTCACTTCGCACAGTGAATTGAAGAGTTGGAACAAACTGCTTCTCTTTTAGAAAAATGCATGTGAGTTTCTTGTGAATGCTTGTAAGTAGCTTAAGGCACTTTCAAAGGAAAGTGAATTTCTCTGAAAGGACAGCATTTAGAAAGTGAAGCAGCACTCCATTCACTTCGCATAGTGAATTGAATTGTTGGAATAGACTGCTTCTCTTTCAGAGAAACGCATGTGAGTTTCTTGTGAATGCTTGTAAGTAGCTTAAGGCACTTTCAAAGGAAAGTGATTTTCTCTGAAAGGACAGCATTTAGAAAGTGAAGCAACACTCCATTCACTTCGCACAGTGAATGGAAATGTTGGAACAGACTGCTTCTTTTTCAGAGAAACGCTTGTGAATTTCTGTTAAATGCTTGTAAATAGCTTAAGGCACTTTCAAAGGAAAGTGATTTTCTCTGAAAGGACAGCATTTACAAAGTGAAGCAACACTCCATTCACTTCGCACAGTGAATTGAAGTGTTGGAACAGACTGCTTCTCTTTCAGAGAAACAGATGTGAGTTTCTTGTGAATGCTTGTAAGTAGCTTAAGGCAGTTTCAAAAGACAGTGATTTTCTCTAAAAGGAGAGCATTTAGAAAGTGAAGCAACACTCCATTTACTTCGCACAGTGAATTGAAGTGTTGGAGCAGACTGCTTCTCTTTCAGAGAAACAGATGTGAGTTTCTTGTGAATGCCTGTAAGTAGCTTAAGGCAGTTTCAAAAGAGAGTGATTTTCTCTAAAAGGAGAGCATATAGAAAGTGAAGCAACACTCCATTCACTTCGCACATTGAATTGTTGTGTAGGAACAAACTGCTTCTGTTTCAGAAAAATGCATGTGATTTTCTTGTGAATGCTTGTAAGTAGCTTAAGGCACTTTCAAAGGAAAGTGAATTTCTCAGAAAGGACATCATTTAGAAAGTGAAACAACACTCCATTCACTTCGCACAGTGAATTGAAGTGTTGGAACAGACTGCTTCTTTTTCAGAGAAACGCATGTGAATTTCTGTTGAGTGCTTGTAAGTAGCTTAAGGCACTTTGAAACGAAAGTGATTTTCTCTGAAAGGACAGCATTTAGAAAGTGAAGCAACACTCCATTCTCTTCGCACAGTGAATTGAAGTGTTGGAACAGACTGCTTCTCTTTCAGAGAAACAGATGTGAGTTTCTTGTGAATGCTTGTAAGTAGCTTAAGGCAGTTTCAAAAGAGAGTGATTTTCTCTGAAAGGAGAGCATTTAGAAAGTGAAGCAACACTCCATTCACTTCGCACAGTGAATGGAAATGTTGGAACAGACTGCTTCTTTTTCAGAGAAACGCTTGTGAATTTCTGTTAAATGCTTGTAAGTAGCTTAAGGCAGTTTCAAAAGAGAGTGATTTTCTCTAAAAGGAGAGCATTTAGAAAGTGAAGCAACACTCCATACACTTCGCACAGTGAATTGAAGTGTTGGAACAGACTGCTTCTCTTTCAGAGAAACAGATGTGAGTTTCTTGTGAATGCCTGTAAGTAGCTTAAGGCAGTTTCAAAAGAGAGTGATTTTCTCTAAAAGGAGAGCATAGAAAGTGAAGCAACACTCTATTCACTTCGCACAGTGAATTGAAGTGTTGGAATAGACTGCTTCTCTTTCAGAGAAACAGATTTGAGTTTCTTGTGAATGCCTGTATGTAGCTTAAGGCCGTTTCAAAAGAGAGTGATTTTCTCTAAAAGGAGAGCATTTAGAAAGTGAAGCAACACTCCATTCACTTCGCATAGTGAATTGAAGTGTTGGAACAGACTGCTTCTCTTTCAGAGAAACGCATGTGAGTTTCTTGTGAATGCTTGTAAGTAGCTTAAGGCACTTTCAAAGGAAAGTGATTTTCTCTGAAAGGACATCATTTAGAAAGTGAAACAACACTCCATTCATTTCGCACAGTGAATTGAAGTGTTGGAACAGACTGCTTCTTTTTCAGAGAAACGCATGTGAATTTCTCTTAAATGCTTGTAACTAGCTTAAGGCAGTTTCAAAAGAGAGTGATTTTCTCTAAAAGGAGAGCATATAGAAAGTGAAGCAACACTCCATTCACTTCGCACAGTGAATTGTAGTGTAGGAACAAACTGCTTCTCTTTCAGAATAATGCATGTGATTTTCTTGTGAATGCTTGTAAGTAGCTTAAGGCACTTTCAAAGGAAAGTGAATTTCTCAGAAAGGACATCATTTAGAAAGTGAAACAACACTCCATTCACTTCGCACAGTGAATTGAAGTGTTGGAACAGACTGCTTATTTTTCAGAGAAACGTATGTGAATTTCTGTTGAATGCTTGTAAGTAGCTTAAGGCACTTTCAAAGGAAAGTGATTTTCTCTGAAAGGACAGCATTTAGAAAGTGAGGCAACACTCCATTCACTTCGCACAGTGAATTGAAGTTTCGGAACAGACTGCTTCTCCTTCAGAGAAACGCATGTGAGTTTCTTCCTAATGCTTGCAAGTAGCTTAAGGCACTTTAAAGGGAAAGTGATTTTCTCTGAAAGGAGAGCATTTAGAAAGTGAAGCAACACTCCATCCACTTCGCACAGTGAATTGAAGTGTTGGAACAGACTGCTTCCCTTTCAGAGAAACGCATGTGAGTTTCTTGTGAATTCTTGCAAGTTGCTTAAGGCACTTTCAAAGGAAAGTGATTTTCTCTGAAAGGACAGCATTTAGAAAGTGAAACAACACTCCATTCACTTCGCACAGTGAATTGAAGTGTTGGAACAGACTGCTTCTCTTTCAGAGAAACGCATGTGAGTTTTTTGTGAATGCTTGAAAGTAGTTTAAGGCACTTTCAAAGGAAAGTGATTTTCTCTGAAAGGACAGCATTTAGAAAGTGAAGCAACACTCCATTCACTTCGCACAGTGAATTGAAGTGTTGGAACAGACTGCTTCTCTTTCAGAGAAACGCATGTGAGTTTCTTCCTAATGCTTGCAAGCAGCTTAAGGCACTTTCAAAGGAAAGTGATTTTCTCTGAAAGGACAGCATTTAGAAAGTGAAGCAACACTCCATTCACTTCGCACAGTGAATTGAAGTGTTGGAACGGACTGCTTCTCTTTCAGAGAAACGCATGTGAGTTTCTTCCTAATGCTTGCAAGTAGCTTAAGGCACTTTCAAAAGAAAGTGATTTTCTCTGAAAGGACAGCATTTAGAAAGTGAGGCAACACTCTATTCACTTCACACAGTGAATTGAAGTGTTGGAACAGACTGCTTCTGTTTCAGAGAAACGCATGTGAGTTTCTTCCTAATGCTTGCAAGTAGCATAAGGCACTATCAAAGGAAAGTGATTTTCTCTGAAAGGACAGCATTTAGAAAGTGAAGCAACACTCCATTCACTTCGCACAGTGAATTGAAGTATTGGAACAGACTGCTTCTCTTTCAGAGAAACGCCTTAGTGTTTCTTGTGAATGCTTGCAAGTTGCTTAAGGCACTTTCAAAGGAAAGTGATTTTCTCTGAAAGGACAGCATTTAGAAAGTGAAGCAACACTCCATTCACTTCGCACAGTGAATTGAAGTGTTGGAACAGACTGCTTCTCTTTCAGAGAAACGCATGTGAGTTTCTGTTAAATGCTTGTAAGTAGCTTAAGGCACTTTCAAAGGAAAGTGATTTTCTCTGAAAGGACAGCATTTAGAAAGTGAGGCAACACTCCATTCACTTCACACAGTGAATTGAAGTGCTGGAACAGACTGCTTCTCTTTCAGAGAAACGCATGTGAGTTTTTTATGAATGCTTGAAAGTAGTTTAAGGCACTTTCAAAGGAAAGTGATTTTCTCTGAAAGGACAGCATTTAGAAAGTGAGGCAACACTCCATTCACTTCGCACAGTGAATTGAAGTGTTGGAACAGACTGCTTCTTTTTCAGAGAAACGCATGTGAGTTTCTGGTGAATGCTTGTAAGTACCTTAAGGCACTTTCAAAGGAAAGTGATTTTCTCTGAAAGGACAGCATTTAGAAAGTGAAGCAACACTCCATTCACTTCGCAGAGTGAATTGAAGTATTGGAACAGACTGCTTCTTTTTCAGAGAAACGCATGTGAGTTTCTGTTGAATGCTTGTAAGTAGCTTAAGGCACTTTCAAAGGAAAGTGATTTTCTCTGAAAGGACAGCATTTAGAAAGTGAGGCAACACTCCATTCACTTCGCACAGTGAATTGAAGTGTTGGAACAGACTGCTTCTCTTTCAGAGAAACGCATGTGAGTTTCTTCCTAATGCTTGCAAATAGCTTAAGGCACTTTCAAGGGAAAGTGATTTTCTCTGAAAGGACAGCATTTAGAAAGTGAAGCAACACTCCATCCACTTCGCACAGTGAATTGAAGTGTTGGAACAGACTGCTTCTCTTTCAGAGAAACGCATGTGAGTTTCTTGTGAATTCTTGCAAGTTGCTTAAGGCACTTTCAAGGAAAGTGATTTTCTCTGAAAGGACAGCATTTAGAAAGTGAAGCAACACTCCATTCACTTCGCACAGTGAATTGAAGTGTTAGAACAGACTGCTTCTCTTTCAGAGAAACGCATGTGAATTTTTTGTGAATGCTTGAAAGTAGTTTAAGGCACTTTCAAAGAAAGTGATTTTCTCTGAAAGGACAGCATTTAGAGAGTGAAGCAACACTCCATTCACTTCGCACAGTGAATTGAAGTGTTGGAACAGACTGCTTCTCTTTCAGAGAAACGCATATAAGTTTCTTCCTAATGCTTGCAAGTAGCTTAAGGCACTTTCAAAAGAAAGTGATTTTCTCTGAAAGGACAGCATTTAGAAAGTGAAGCAACACTCCATTCACTTCGCACAGTGAATTGAAGTGTTGGAACAGACTGCTTCTGTTTCAGAGAAACGCATGTGAGTTTCTTCCTAATGCTTGCAAGTAGCTTAAGGCACTATCAAAGGAAAGTGATTTTCTCTGAAAGGACAGCATTTAGAAAGTGAGGCAACACTCCATTCACTTCGCACAGTGAATTGAAGTGTTGGAACCGACTGCTTCTGTTTCAGAGAAACGCATGTGAGTTTCTGTTGAATGCTTGTAAGTAGCTTAAGGCACTTTCAAAGGAAAGTGATTTTCTCTGAAAGGACAGCATTTAGAAAGTGAAGCAACAGTCCATTCACTTCGTGCAGTGAATTGAAGTGTTGGAACAGAGTGCTTCACTTTCATAGAAACGCCTTAGTGTTTCTTGTGAATGCTTGCAAGTTGCTTAAGGTACTTTCAAAGGAAAGTGATTTTCTCTGAAAGGACATAATTTAGAAAGTGAAGCAACACTCCATTCACTTCGCACAGTGAATTGAAGTGTTGGAACAGACTGCTTCTCTTTCAGAGAAACGCATGTGAGTTTCTGTTGAATGCTTGTAAGTAGCTTAAGGCACTTTCAAAGGAAAGTGATTTTCTCTGAAAGGACAGCATTTAGAAAGTGAAGCAACACTCCATTCACTTCGCACAGTGAATTGAAGTGTTGGAACAGACTGCTTCTCTTTCAGAGAAACGCATGTGAGTTTCTGTCGAATGCTTGTAAGTAGCTTAAGGCACTTTCAAAGGAAAGTGATTTTCTCTGAAAGGACAGCATTTAGAAAGTGAGGCAACACGCCATTCACTTCACACAGTGAATTGAAGTGCTGGAACAGACTGATTCTCTTTCAGAGAAACGCATGTGAGTTTTTTATGAATGCTTGAAAGTAGTTTAAGGCACTTTCAAAAGAAAGTGATTTTCTCTGAAAGGACAGCATTTAGAAAGTGAGGCAACACTCCATTCACTTCGCACAGTGAATTGAAGTGTTGGAACAGACTGCTTCTTTTTCAGAGAAACGCATGTGAGTTTCTGGTGAATGCTTGTAAGTACCTTAAGGCACTTTCAAAGGAAAGTGATTTTCTCTGAAAGGACAGCATTTAGAAAATGAAGCAACACTCCATTCACTTCGCAGAGTGAATTGAAGTATTGGAACAGACTGCTTCTTTTTCAGAGAAACGCATGTGAGTTTCTGTTGAATGCTTGTAAGTAGCTTAAGGCACTTTCAAGGGAAAGTGATTTTCTCTGAAAGGACAGCATTTAGAAAGTGAAGCAACACTCCATCCACTTCGCACAGTGAATTGAAGTGTTGGAACAGACTGCTTCTCTTTCAGAGAAACGCATGTGAGTTTCTTGTGAATTCTTGCAAGTTGCTTAAGGCACTTTCAAAGGAAAGTGATTTTCTCTGAAAGGACAGCATTTAGAAAGTGAAGCAACACTCCATTCACTTCGCACAGTGAATTGAAGTGTTGGAACAGACTGCTTCTCTTTCAGAGAAACGCATGTGAGTTTCTTCCTAATGCTTGCAAGTAGCTTAAGGCACTTTCAAAGGAAAGTGATTTTCTCTGAAAGGACAGCATTTAGAAAGTGAAGCAACACTCCAATCACTTCGCACAGTGAATTGAAGTGTTGGCACGGACTGCTTCTCTTTCAGAGAAACGCATGTGAGTTTCTTCCTAATGCTTGCAAGTAGCTTAAGGCACTTTCAAAGGAAAGTGATTTTCTCTGAAAGAACAGCATTTAGAAAGTGAAGCAACACTCCATTCACTTCGCACAGTGAATTGAAGTGTTGGAACAGACTGCTTCTCTTTCAGAGAAACGCATGTGAGTTTCTGTTAAATGCTTGTAAGTAGCTTAAGGCACTTTCAAAGGAAACTGATTTTCTCTGTAAGGACAGCATTTAGAAAGTGAGGCAACACTCTATTCACTTCACACAGTGAATTGAAGTGTTGGAACAGACTGCTTCTCTTTCAGAGAAACGCATGTGAGTTTTTTATGAATGCTTGAAAGTAGTTTAAGGCACTTTCAAAGGAAAGTGATTTTCTCTGAAAGGACAGCATTTAGAAAGTGAAGCAACACTCCATTCACTTCGCACAGTGAATTGAAGTGTTGGAACAGACTGCTTCTCTTTCAGAGAAACGCATGTGAGTTTCTTCCTAATGCTTGCAAGTAGCTTAAGGCACTTTCAAAGGAAAGTGATTTTCTCTGAAAGGACAGCATTTAGAAAGTGAAGCAACAGTCCATTCACTTCGTGCAGTGAATTGAAGTGTTGGAACAGAGTGCTTCTCTTTCATAGAAACGCCTTAGTGTTTCTTGTGAATGCTTGCAAGTTGCTTAAGGTACTTTCAAAGGAAAGTGATTTTCTCTGAAAGGACATAATTTAGAAAGTGAAGCAACACTCCATTCACTTCGCACAGTGAATTGAAGTGTTGGAACAGACTGCTTCTCTTTCAGAGAAACGCATGTGAGTTTCTGTTGAATGCTTGTAAGTAGCTTAAGGCACTTTCAAAGGAAAGTGATTTTCTCTGAAAGGACAGCATTTAGAAAGTGAAGCAACACTCCATTCACTTCGCACAGTGAATTGAAGTGTTGGAACAGACTGCTTCTTTTTCAGAGAAACGCATGTGAGTTTCTGGTGAATGCTTGTAAGTACCTTAAGGCACTTTCAAAGGAAAGTGATTTTCTCTGAAAGGACAGCATTTAGAAAATGAAGCAACACTCCATTCACTTCGCAGAGTGAATTGAAGTATTGGAACAGACTGCTTCTTTTTCAGAGAAACGCATGTGAGTTTCTGTTGAATGCTTGTAAGTAGCTTAAGGCACTTTCAAGGGAAAGTGATTTTCTCTGAAAGGACAGCATTTAGAAAGTGAAGCAACACTCCATCCACTTCGCACAGTGAATTGAAGTGTTGGAACAGACTGCTTCTCTTTCAGAGAAATGCATGTGAGTTTCTTGTGAATTCTTGCAAGTTGCTTAAGGCACTTTCAAAGGAAAGTGATTTTCTCTGAAAGGACAGCATTTAGAAAGTGAAGCAACACTCCATTCACTTCGCACAGTGAATTGAAGTGTTGGAACAGACTGCTTCTCTTTCAGAGAAACGCATGTGAGTTTTTTGTGAATGCTTGAAAGTAGTTTAAGGCACTTTCAAAAGAAAGTGATTTTCTCTGAAAGGACAGCATTTAGAAAGTGAAGCAACACTCCATTCCCTTTGCACAGAGAATTGAAGTGTTGGAACAGATTGCTTCTCTTTTAGAGAAATGCATGTGAGTTTCTGTTGAATGCTTGTAAGTAGCTTAAGTCACATTCAAAGGAAAGGGATTTTCTCTGAAAGGACAGCATTTAGAACGTGAAGCAACACTCCATTCACTTCGCACAGTGAATTGAAGTGTTATAACAGACTGCTTCTCTTTCAGAGAAATGCATGTGAGTTTTTTGTGAATGCTTGAAAGTAGTTTAAGGCACTTTCAATGGAAAGTGATTTTCTCTGAAAGGACAGCATTTAGAAAGTGAGGCAACACTCCATTCACTTCGCACAGTGAATTGATGTGTTGGAACAGACTGCTTCTGTTTCAGAGAAACGCATGTGAGTTTCTTCCTAATGCTTGCAAGCAGCTTAAGGCCCTTTCAAAGGAAAGTGATTTTCTCTGAAAGGACAGCATTTAGAAAGTGAAGCAACACTCCAATCACTTCACACAGTGAATTGAAGTGTTGGCACGGACTGCTTCTCTTTCAGAGAAACGCATGTGAGTTTCTTCCTAATGCTTGCAAGTAGCTTAAGGCACTTTCAAAGGAAAGTGATTTTCTCTGAAAGAACAGCATTTAGAAAGTGAAGCAACACTCCATTCTCTTCGCACAGTGAATTGAAGTGTTGGAACAGACTGCTTCTCTTTCAGAGAAACGCATGTGAGTTTCTGTTAAATGCTTGTAAGTAGCATAAGGCACTTTCAAAGGAAAGTGATTTTCTCTGTAAGGACAGCATTTAGAAAGTGAGGCAACACTCTATTCACTTCACACAGTGAATTGAAGTGTTGGAACAGACTGCTTCTCTTTCAGAGAAACGCATGTGAGTTTTTTATGAACGCTTGAAAGTAGTTTAAGGCACTTTCAAAGGAAAGTGATTTTCTCTGAAAGGACAGCATTTAGAAAGTGAAGCAACACTCCATTCACTTCGCACAGTGAATTGAAGTGTTGGAACAGACTGCTTCTCTTTCAGAGAAACGCATGTGAGTTTCTTCCTAATGCTTGCAAGTAGCTTAAGGCACTTTCAAACGAAAGTGATTTTCTCTGAAAGGACAGCATTTAGAAAGTGAAGCAACACTCCAATCACTTCGCACAGTGAATTGAAGTGTTGGCACGGACTGCTTCTCTTTCAGAGAAACGCATGTGAGTTTCTTCCTAATGCTTGCAAGTAGCTTAAGGCACTTTCAAAGGAAAGTGATTTTCTCTGAAAGAACAGCATTTAGAAAGTGAAGCAACACTCCATTCACTTCGCACAGTGAATTGAAGTGTTGGAACAGACTGCTTCTCTTTCAGAGAAACGCATGTGAGTTTCTGTTAAATGCTTGTAAGTAGCTTAAGGCACTTTCAAAGGAAAGTGATTTTCTCTGTAAGGACAGCATTTAGAAAGTGAGGCAACACTCTATTCACTTCACACAGTGAATTGAAGTGTTGGAACAGACTGCTTCTCTTTCAGAGAAACGCATGTGAGTTTTTTATGAATGCTTGAAAGTAGTTTAAGGCACTTTCAAAGGAAAGTGATTTTCTCTGAAAGGACAGCATTTAGAAAGTGAAGCAACACTCCATTCACTTCGCACAGTGAATTGAAGTGTTGGAACAGACTGCTTCTCTTTCAGAGAAACGCATGTGAGTTTCTTCCTAATGCTTGCAAGTAGCTTAAGGCACTTTCAAAGGAAAGTGATTTTCTCTGAAAGGACAGCATTTAGAAAGTGAGGCAGCACTCCATTCACTTCACACAGAGAATTGAAGTGTTGGAACAGACTGCTTCTCTTTCAGAGAAACGCATGTGAGTTTCTTCCTAATGCTTGCAAGTAGCTTAAGGTACTTTCAAAGGAAAGTGATTTTCTCTGAAAGGACAGCATTTAGAAAGTGAAGCAACACTCCATTCACTTCGCACAGTGAATTGAAGTGTTGGAACAGACTGCTTCTCTTTCAGAGAAACGCATGTGAGTTTCTTCCTAATGCTTGCAAGTAGCTTAAGGCACTATCAAAGGAAAGTAATTTTCATTGAAAGGACAGCATTTAGAAAGTGAAGCAACACTCCATTCACTTCGCACAGTGAATTGAAGTGTTGGAACAGACTGCTTCTCTTTCAGAGAAACGCATGTGAGTTTTTTATGAATGCTTGAAAGTAGTTTAAGGCACTTTCAAAGGAAAGTGATTTTCTCTGAAACGACAGCATTTAGAAAGTGAGGCAACACTCCATTCACTTCGCACAGTGAATTGAAGTGTTGGAACCGACTGCTTCTCTTTCAGAGAAACGCATGTGAGTTTCTGTTGAATGCTTGTAAGTAGCTTAAGGCCCTTTCAAAGGATAGTGATATTCTCTGAAAGGACAGCATTTAGAAAGTGAAGCAACAGTCCATTCACTTCGTGCAGTGAATTGAAGTGTTGGAACAGACTGCTTCTCTTTCAGAGAAACGCATGTGAGTTTCTTGTGAATGCTTGCAAGTTGCTTAAGGTACTTTCAAAGGAAAGTGATTTTCTCTGAAAGGACATAATTTAGAAAGTGAAGCAACACTCCATTCACTTCGCACAGTGAATTGAAGTGTTGGAACAGACTGCTTCTCTTTCAGAGAAACGCATGTGAGTTTCTGTTGAATGCTTGTAAGTAGCTTAAGGCACTTTCAAAGGAAAGTGATTTTCTCTGAAAGGACAGCATTTAGAAAGTGAAGCAACACTCCATTCACTTCGCACAGTGAATTGAAGTGTTGGAACAGACTGCTTCTCTTTCAGAGAAACGCATGTGAGTTTCTGTTGAATGCTTGTAAGTAGCTTAAGGCACTTTCAAAGGAAAGTGATTTTCTCTGAAAGGACAGCATTTAGAAAGTGAGGCAACACTCCATTCACTTCACACAGTGAATTGAAGTGCTGGAACAGACTGCTTCTCTTTCAGAGAAACGCATGTGAGTTTTTTATGAATGCTTGAAAGTAGTTTAAGGCACTTTCAAAAGAAAGTGATTTTCTCTGAAAGGACAGCATTTAGAAAGTGAGGCAACACTCCATTCACTTCGCACAGTGAATTGAAGTGTTGGAACAGACTGCTTCTTTTTCAGAGAAACGCATGTGAGTTTCTGGTGAATGCTTGTAAGTACCTTAAGGCACTTTCAAAGGAAAGTGATTTTCTCTGAAAGGACAGCATTTAGAAAATGAAGCAAAACTCCATTCACTTCGCAGAGTGAATTGAAGTATTGAAACAGACTGCTTCTTTTTCAGAGAAACGCATGTGAGTTTCTGTTGAATGCTTGTAAGTAGCTTAAGGCACTTTCAAGGGAAAGTGATTTTCTCTGAAAGGACAGCATTTAGAAAGTGAAGCAACACTCCATCCACTTCGCACAGTGAATTGAAGTGTTGGAACAGACTGCTTCTCTTTCAGAGAAAAGCATGTGAGTTTCTTTTGAATTCTTGCAAGTTGCTTAAGGCACTTTCAAAGGAAAGTGATTTTCTCTGAAAGGACAGCATTTAGAAAGTGAAGCACCACTCCATTCACTTCGCACAGTGAATTGAAGTGTTGGAACAGACTGCTTCTCTTTCAGAGAAACGCATGTGAGTTTTTTGTGAATGCTTGAAAGTAGTTTAAGGCACTTTCAAAAGAAAGTGATTTTCTCTGAAAGGACAGCGTTTAGAAAGTGAAGCAACACTCCATTCCCTTTGCACAGAGAATTGAAGTGTTGGAACAGATTGCTTCTCTTTCAGAGAAATGCATGTGAGTTTCTGTTGAATGCTTGTAAGTAGCTTAAGTCACATTCAAAGGAAAGGGATTTTCTCTGAAAGGACAGCATTTAGAACGTGAAGCAACACTCCATTCACTTCGCACAGTGAATTGAAGTGTTATAACAGACTGCTTCTCTTTCAGAGAAATGCATGTGAGTTTTTTGTGAATGCTTGAAAGTAGTTTAAGGCACTTTCAATGGAAAGTGATTTTCTCTGAAAGGACAGCATTTAGAAAGTGAGGCAACACTCCATTCACTTCGCACAGTGAATTGAAGTGTTGGAACAGACTGCTTCTGTTTCAGAGAAACGCATGTGAGTTTCTTCCTAATGCTTGCAAGCAGCTTAAGGCACTTTCAAAGGAAAGTGATTTTCTCTGAAAGGACAGCATTTAGAAAGTGAAGCAACACTCCAATCACTTCACACAGTGAATTGAAGTGTTGGCACGGACTGCTTTTCTTTCAGAGAAACGCATGTGAGTTTCTTCCTAATGCTTGCAAGTAGCTTAAGGCACTTTCAAAGGAAAGTGATTTTCTCTGAAAGAACAGCATTTAGAAAGTGAAGCAACACTCCATTCACTTCGCACAGTGAATTGAAGTGTTGGAACAGACTGCTTCTCTTTCATAGAAACGCATGTGAGTTTCTGTTAAATGCTTGTAAGTAGCATAAGGCACTTTCAAAGGAAAGTGATTTTCTCTGTAAGGACAGCATTTAGAAAGTGAGGCAACACTCTATTCACTTCACACAGTGAATTGAAGTGTTGGAACAGACTGCTTCTCTTTCAGAGAAACGCATGTGAGGTTTTTATGAATGCTTGAAAGTAGTTTAAGGCACTTTCAAAGGAAAGTGATTTTCTCTGAAAGGACAACATTTAGAAAGTGAAGCAACACTCCATTCACTTCGCACAGTGAATTGAAGTGTTGGAACAGACTGCTTCTCTTTCAGAGAAACGCATGTGAGTTTCTTCCTAATGCTTGCAAGTAGCTTAAGGCACTTTCAAAGGAAAGTGATTTTCTCTGAAAGGACAGCATTTAGAAAGTGAAGCAACACTCCAATCACTTCGCACAGTGAATTGAAGTGTTGGCACGGACTGCTTCTCTTTCAGAGAAACGCATGTGAGGTTCTTCCTAATGCTTGCAAGTAGCTTAAGGCACTTTCAAAGGAAAGTGATTTTCTCTGAAAGAACAGCATTTAGAAAGTGAAGCAACACTCCATTCACTTCGCACAGTGAATTGAAGTGTTGGAACAGACTGCTTCTCTTTCAGAGAAACGCATGTGAGTTTCTGTTAAATGCTTGTAAGTAGCTTAAGGCACTTTCAAAGGAAACTGATTTTCTCTGTAAGGACAGCATTTAGAAAGTGAGGCAACACTCTATTCACTTCACACAGTGAATTGAAGTGTTGGAACAGACTGCTTCTCTTTCAGAGAAACGCATGTGAGTTTTTTATGAATGCTTGAAAGTAGTTTAAGGCACTTTCAAAGGAAAGTGATTTTCTCTGAAAGGACAGCATTTAGAAAGTGAAGCAACACTCCATTCACTTCGCACAGTGAATTGAAGTGTTGGAACAGACTACTTCTCTTTCAGAGAAACGCATGTGAGTTTCTTCCTAATGCTTGCAAGTAGCTTAAGGCACTTTCAAAGGAAAGTGATTTTCTCTTAAAGGACAGCATTTAGAAAGTGAGGCAGCACTCCATTCACTTCACACAGAGAATTGAAGTGTTGGAACAGACTGCTTCTCTTTCAGAGAAACGCATGTGAGTTTCTTCCTAATGCTTGCAAGTAGCTTAAGGTACTTTCAAAGGAAAGTGATTTTCTCTGAAAGGACAGCATTTAGAAAGTGAAGCAACACTCCATTCACTTCGCACAGTGAATTGAAGTGTTGGAACAGACTGCTTCTCTTTCAGAGAAACGCATGTGAGTTTCTTCCTAATGCTTGCAAGTAGCTTAAGGCACTATCAAAGGAAAGTGATTTTCTCTGAAAGGACAGCATTTAGAAAGTGAAGCAACACTCCATTCACTTCGCACAGTGAATTGAAGTGTTGGAACAGACTGCTTCTCTTTCAGAGAAACGCATGTGAGTTTTTTATGAATGCTTGAAAGTAGTTTAAGGCACTTTCAAAGGAAAGTGATTTTCTCTGAAACGACAGCATTTAGAAAGTGAGGCAACACTCCATTCACTTCGCACAGTGAATTGAAGTGTTGGAACCGACTGCTTCTCTTTCAGAGAAACGCATGTGAGTTTCTGTTGAATGCTTGTAAGTAGCTTAAGGCACTTTCAAAGGAAAGTGATTTTCTCTGAAAGGACAGCATTTAGAAAGTGAAGCAACAGTCCATTCACTTCGTGCAGTGAATTGAAGTGTTGGAACAGAGTGCTTCTCTTTCATAGAAACGCCTTAGTGTTTCTTGTGAATGCTTGCAAGTTGCTTAAGGTACTTTCAAAGGAAAGTGATTTTCTCTGAAAGGACATAATTTAGAAAGTGAAGCAACACTCCATTCACTTCGCACAGTGAATTGAAGTGTTGGAACAGACTGCTTCTCTTTCAGAGAAACGCATGTGAGTTTCTGTTGAATGCTTGTAAGTAGCTTAAGGCACTTTCAAAGGAAAGTGATTTTCTCTGAAAGGACAGCATTTAGAAAGTGAAGCAACACTCCATTCACTTCGCACAGTGAATTGAAGTGTTGGAACAGACTGCTTCTCTTTCAGAGAAACGCATGTGAGTTTCTGTTGAATGCTTGTAAGTAGCTTAAGGCACTTTCAAAGGAAAGTGATTTTCTCTGAAAGGACAGCATTTAGAAAGTGAGGCAACACTCCATTCACTTCACACAGTGAATTGAAGTGCTGGAACAGACTGCTTCTCTTTCAGAGAAACGCATGTGAGTTTTTTATGAATGCTTAAAAGTAGTTTAAGGCACTTTCAAAATAAAGTGATTTTCTCTGAAAGGACAGCATTTAGAAAGTGAGGCAACACTCCATTCACTTCGCACAGTGAATTGAAGTGTTGGAACAGACTGCTTCTTTTTCAGAGAAACGCATGTGAGTTTCTGGTGAATGCTTGTAAGTACCTTAAGGCACTTTCAAAGGAAAGTGATTTTCTCTGAAAGGACAGCATTTAGAAAATGAAGCAAAACTCCATTCACTTCGCAGAGTGAATTGAAGTATTGGAACAGACTGCTTCTTTTTCAGAGAAACGCATGTGAGTTTCTGTTGAATGCTTGTAAGTAGCTTAAAGCACTTTCAAGGGAAAGTGATTTTCTCTGAAAGGACAGCATTTAGAAAGTGAAGCAACACTCCATCCACTTCGCACAGTGAATTGAAGTGTTGGAACAGACTGCTTCTCTTTCAGAGAAACGCATGTGAGTTTCTTGTGAATTCTTGCAAGTTGCTTAAGGCACTTTCAAAGGAAAGTGATTTTCTCTGAAAGGACAGCATTTAGAAAGTGAAGCAACACTCCATTCACTTCGCACAGTGAATTGAAGTGTTGGAACAGACTGCTTCTCTTTCAGAGAAACGCATGTGAGTTTTTTGTGAATGCTTGAAAATAGTTTAAGGCACTTTCAAAAGAAAGTGATTTTCTCTGAAAGGACAGCATTTAGAAAGTGAAGCAACACTCCATTCCCTTCGCACAGAGAATTGAAGTGTTGGAACAGATTGCTTCTCTTTCAGAGAAATGCATGTGAGTTTCTGTTGAATGCTTGTAACTAGCTTAAGGCACTTTCAAAGGAAAGTGATTTTCTCTGAAAGGACAGCATTTAGAAAGTGAGGCAACACTCTATTCACTTCACACAGTTAACTGAAGTGTTGGAACAGACTGCTTCTGTTTCAGAGAAACGCATGTGAGTTTCTTCCTAATGCTTGCAAGTAGCTTAAGGCACTATCAAAGGAAAGTGATTTTCTCTGAAAGGACAGCATTTAGAAAGTGAAGCAACACTCCATTCACTTCGCACAGTGAATTGAAGTGTTGGAACAGACTGCTTCTCTTTCAGAGAAACGCATGTGAGTTTTTTATGAATGCTTGAAAGTAGCTTAAGGCACTTTCAAAGGAAAGTGATTTTCTCTGAAAGACAGCATTTAGGAAGTGAAGCAACACTCCATTCACTTCGTGCAGTGAATTGAAGTGTTGGAACAGAGTGCTTCTCTTTCATAGAAACGCCTTAGTGTTTCTTGTGAATGCTTGCAAGTTACTTAAGGTACTTTTAAAGGATAGTGATTTTCTCTGAAAGGACATAATTTAGAAAGTGAAGCAACACTCCATTCACTTCGCACAGTGAATTGAAGTGTTGGAACAGACTGCTTCTCTTTCAGAGAAACGCATGTGAGTTTCTGTTGAATGCTTGTAAGTAGCTTAAGGCACTTTCAAAGGAAAGTGATTTTCTCTGAAAGGACAGCATTTAGAAAGTGAAGCAACACTCCATTCACTTCGCACAGTGAATTGAAGTGTTGGAACAGACTGCTTCTCTTTCAGAGAAACGCATGTGAGTTTCTGTTGAATGCTTGTAAGTAGCTTAAGGCACTTTCAAAGGAAAGTGATTTTCTCTGAAAGGACAGCATTTAGAAAGTGAGGCAACACTCCATTCACTTCACACAGTGAATTGAAGTGCTATAACAGACTGCTTCTCTTTCAGAGAAACGCATGTGAGTTTTTTATGAATGCTTGAAAGTAGTTTAAGGCACTTTCAAAGGAAAGTGATTTTCTCTGAAAGGACAGCATTTAGAAAGTGAGGCAACACTCCATTCACTTCGCACAGTGAATTGAAGTGTTGGAACAGACTGCTTCTGTTTCAGAGAAACGCATGTGAGTTTCTGGTGAATGCTTGTAAGTAGCTTAAGGCACTTTCAAAAGAAAGTGATTTTCTCTGAAAGGACAGCATTTAGAAAGTGAAGCAACACTCCATTCACTTCGCACAGTGAATTGAAGTGTTGGAAAAGACTGCTTCTCTTTCAGAGAAACGCATGTGAGTTTCTGGTGAATGCTTGTAGGTAGCTTAAGGCACTTTCAAAGGAAAGTGATTTTCTCTGAAAGGACAGCATTTAGAAAGTAAAGCAGCACTCCATTCCCTTCGCGCAATGAATTGAAGTGTTGGAACAGACTGCTTCTCTTTCATAGAAACGCATTAGTGTTTCTTGTAAATGCTTCCAAGTAGCTTAAGGCACTTTCAAAGGAAAGTGATTTTCTCTGAAAGGACAGCATTTAGAAAGTGAAGCAACACTCCATTACCTTCGCACAGAGAATTGAAGTGTTGGAACAGATTGCTTCTCTTTCAGAGAAATGCATGTGAGTTTCTGTTGAATGCTTGTAAGTAGCTTAAGTCACATTCAAAGGAAAGGGATTTTCTCTTAAAGGACAGCATTTAGAACGTGAAGCAACACTACATTCACTTCGCACAGTGAATTGATGTGTTGGAACAGACTGCTTCTCTTTCAGAGAAACGCATGTGAGTTTCTGGTGAATGCTTGTAAGTACCTTAAGGCACTTTCAAAGGAAAGTGATTTTCTCTGAAAGGACAGCATTTAGAAAGTGAAGCAACACTCCATTCACTTCGCAGAGTGAATTGAAGTATTGGAACGGACTGCTTCTTTTTCAGAGAAACGCATGTGAGTTTCTGTTGAATGCTTGTAAGTAGCTTAAGGCACTTTCAAAGGAAAGTGATTTTCTCTGAAAGGACAGCATTTAGAAAGTGAGGCAACACTCCATTCACTTCACACAGTGAATTGAAGTGCTGGAACAGACTGCTTCTCTTTCAGAGAAACGCATGTGAGTTTTTTATGAATGCTTGAAAGTAGTTTAAGGCACTTTCAAATGAAAGTGATTTTCTCTGAAAGGACAGCATTTAGAAAGTGAGGCAACACTCCATTCACTTCGCACAGTGAATTGAAGTGTTGGAACAGATGCTTCTCTTTCAGAGAAACGCATGTGAGTTTCTGGTGAATGCTTGTAAGTACCTTAAGGCTCTTTCAAAGGAAAGTGATTTTCTCTGAAAGGACAGCATTTAGAAAGTGAAGCAACACTCCATTCACTTCGCAGAGTGAATTGAAGTATTGGAACAGACTGCTTCTTTTTCAGAGAAACGCATGTGAGTTTCTGGTGAATGCTTGTAAGTAGCTTAAGGCATTTTCAAAGGAAAGTGATTTTCTCTGAAAGGACAGCATTTAGAAAGTGAAGCAACACTCCATTCACTTCGCACAGTGAATTGAAGTGTTGGAACAGACTGCTTCTCTTTCAGAGAAACGCATGTGAGTTTCTGTTGAATGCTTGTAAGTAGCTTAAGGCACTTTCAAAGGAAAGTGATTTTCTCTGAAAGGACAGCATTTAGAAAGTGAAACAACACTCCATTCCCTTCGTGCAGTGAATTGAAGTGTTGGAACAGAGTGCTTCTCTTTCATAGAAACGCATTAGTGTTTCTTGTGAATGCTTGTAAGTTGCTTAAGGCACTTTCAAAGGAAAGTAATTTTCTCTGAAAGGACATAATTTAGAAAGTGAAGCAACACTCCATTCACTTCGCACAGTGAATTGAAGTGTTGGAACAGACTGCTTCTCTTTCAGAGAAATGCATGTGAGTTTCTGTTGAATGCTTGTAAGTAGCATAAGGCACTTTCAAAGGAAAGTGATTTTCTCTGAAAGGACAGCATTTAGAAAGTGAAGCAACACTCCATTCACTTCGCACAGTGAATTGAAGTGTTGGAACGGACTGCTTCTCTTTAGGAGAAACGCATGTGAGTTTCTTCCTGATGCTTGCAAGTAGCTTAAGGCATTTTCAAAGGAAAGTGATTTTCTCTGAAAGAACAGCATTTAGAAAGTGAAGCAACACTCCATTCACTTCGCACAGTGAATTGAAGTCTTGGAACAGACTGCTTCTCTTTCAGAGAAATGCATGTGAGTTTCTGTTAAATGCTTGTAAGTAGCTTAAGGCACTTTCAAAGGAAAGTGATTTTCTCTGAAAGGACAGCATTTAGAAAGTGAGGCAACACTCTATTCACTTCACACAGTGAATTGAAGTGTTGGAACAGACTGCTTCTCTTTCAGAGAAACGCATGTGAGTTTCTTGTGAATTCTTGCAAATTGCTTAAGGCACTTTCAAAGGAAAGTGATTTTCTCTGAAAGGACAGCATTTAGAAAGTGAAGCAACACTCCATTCACTTCGCACAGTGAATTGAAGTGTTGGAACAGACTGCTTCTCTTTCAGAGAAACGCATGTGAGTTTTTTGTGAATGCTTGAAAGTAGTTTAAGGCACTTTCAAAGGAAAGTGATTTTCTCTGAAAGGACAGCATTTAGAAAGTGAAGCAACACTCCATTCACTTCGCACAGTGAATTGAAGTTTTGGAACAGACTGCTTCTCTTTCAGAGAAACGCATGTAAATTTCTTCCTAATGCTTGCAAGTAGCTTAAGGCACTTTCAAAGGAAAGTGATTTTCTCTGAAAGGACAGCATTTAGAAAGTGAAGCAACACTCCATTCACTTCGCACAGTGAATTGAAGTGTTGGAACAGACTGCTTCTCTTTCAGAGAAACGCATGTGAGCTTTTTATGAATGCTTGAAAGTAGTTTCAGGCACTTTCAAAGGAAAGTGATTTTCTCTGAAACGACAGCATTTAGAAAGTGAGGCAACACTCCATTCACTTCGCACAGTGAATTGAAGTGTTGGAACCGAATGCTTCTTCTTCAGAGAAACACATGTGAGTTTCTGGTGAATGCTTGTAAGTAGCTTAAGGCACTTTCAAAGGAAAGTGATTTTCTCTGAAAGGACAGCATTTAGAAAGTGAAGCAACACTCCATTCCCTTCGCACAGAGAATTGAAGTGTTGGAACAGATTGCTTCTCTTTCAGAGAAATGCATGTGAGTTTCTGTTGAATGCTTGCAAGTAGCATAAGTCACATTCAAAGGAAAGGGATTTTCTCTGAAAGGACAGCATTTAGAACGTGAAGCAACACTCCATTCACTTAGCACAGTGAATTGAAGTGTTGGAACAGACTGCTTCTCTTTCAGAGAAACGCATGTGAGTTTTTTGTGAATGCTTGAAAGTAGTTTAAGGCACTTTCAATGGAAAGTGATTTTCTCTGAAAGGACAGCATTTAGAAAGTGAGGCAACACTCCCTTCACTTCGCACAGTGAATTGAAGTGTTGGAACAGACTGCTTCTTTTTCAGAGAAATGCATGTGAGTTTCTTCCTAATGCTTGCAAGCAGCTTAAGGCACTTTCAAAGGAAAGTGATTTTCTCTGAAAGGACAGCATTTAGAAAGTGAAGCAACACTCCATTCACTTCGCACAGTGAATTGAAGTGTTGGAACGGACTGCTTCTCTTTCAGTGAAACGCATGTGAGTTTCTTCCTAATGCTTGCAAGTAGCTTAAGGCACTTTAAAAGGGAAAGTGATTTTCTCTGAAAGGACAGCATTTAGAAAGTGAAGCAACACTCCATCCACTTCGCACAGTGAATAGAAGTGTTGGAACAGACTGCTTCTCTTTCAGAGAAATGCATGTGAGTTTCTTGTGAATTCTTGCAAGTTGCTTAAGGCGCTTTCAAAGGAAAGTGATTTTCTCTGAAAGGACAGCATTTAGAAAGTGAAGCAACACTCCATTCACTTCGCACAGTGAATTGAAGTGTTGGAACAGACTGCTTCTCTTTCAGAGAAACGCATGTGAGTTTTTTGTGAATGCTTGAAAGTAGTTTAAGGCACTTTCAAAGGAAAGTGATTTTCTCTGAAAGGACAGCATTTAGAAAGTGAAGCAACACTCCATTCACTTCGCACAGTGAATTGAAGTGTTGGAACCGACTGCTTCTCTTTCAGAGAAACGCATGTGAGTTTCTGGTGAATGCTTGTAAGTAGCTTAAGGCACTTTCAAAGGAAAGTGATTTTCTCTGAAAAGACAGCATTTAAAAAGTGAAGCAACACTCCATTCACTTCGTGCAGTGAATTGAAGTGTTGGAACAGAGTGCTTCTCTTTCATAGAAACGCCTTAGTGTTTCTTGTGAATGCTTGCAAGTTGCTTAAGGTACTTTCAAAGGAAAGTGATTTTCTCTGAAAGGACATAATTTAGAAAGTGAAGCAGCACTCCATTCACTTCGCACAGTGAATTGAAGTGTTGGAACAGACTGCTTCTCTTTCAGAGAAACGCATGTGAGTTTCTGGTGAATGCTTGTAAGTAGCTTAAGGCACTTTCAAAGGAAAGTGATTTTCTCTGAAAGGACAGCATTTAGAAAGTGAAGCAACACTCCATTCACTTCGCACAGTGAATTGAAGTGTTGGAACAGACTGCTTCTCTTTCAGAGAAACGCATGTGAGTTTCTGTTGAATGCTTGTAAGTAGCTTAAGGCACTTTCAAAGGAAAGTGATTTTCTCTGAAAGGACAGCATTTAGAAAGTGAGGCAACACTCCATTCACTTCACACAGTGAATTGAAGTGCTGGAACAGACTGCTTCTATTTCAGAGAAACGCATGTGAGTTTTTTATGAATGCTTGAAAGTAGTTTAAGGCACTTTCAAAGGAAAGTGATTTTCTCTGAAAGGACAGCATTTAGAAAGTGAGGCAACACTCCATTCACTTCGCACAGTGAATTGAAGTGTTGGAACAGACTGCTTCTCTTTCAGAGAAACGCATGTGAGTTTCTTCCTAATGCTTGCAAGTAGCTTAAGGCACTTTCAAGGGAAAGTGATTTTCTCTGAAAGGACAGCATTTAGAAAGTGAAGCAACACTCCATCCACTTCGCACAGTGAATTGAAGTGTTGGAACAGACTGCTTCTCTTTCATAGAAACGCATGTGAGTTTCTTGTGAATTCTTGCAAGTTGCTTAAGGCACTTTCAAAGGAAAGTGATTTTCTCTGAAAGGACAGCATTTAGAAAGTGAAGCAATACTCCATTCACTTCGCACAGTGAATTGAAGTGTTGGAACAGACTGCTTCTCTTTCAGAGAAACGCATGTGAGTTTTTTGAGAATTCTTGAAAGTAGTTTAAGGCACTTTCAAAGGAAAGTGATTTTCTCTGAAAGGACAGCATTTAGAAAGTGAAGCAACACTCCATTCACTTCGCACAGTGAATTGAAGTTTTGGAACAGACTGCTTCTCTTTCAGAGAAACGCATGTAAGTTTCTTCCTAATGTTTGCAAGTAGCTTAAGGCACTTTCAATGGAAAGTGATTTTCTCTGAAAGGACAGCATTTAGAAAGTGAAGCAACACGCCATTCACTTCGCACAGTGAATTGAAGTGTTGGAACAGACTGCTTCTCTTTCAGAGAAACGCATGTGAGTTTCTTCCTAATGCTTGCAAGTAGCTTAAGGCACTTTCAAAGGAAAGTGATTTTCTCTGAAAGGACATCATTTAGAAAGTGAAGCAACACTCCATTCACTTCGCACAGTGAATTGAAGTGTTGGAACAGACTGCTTCTCTTTCAGAGAAATGCATTTGAGTTTCTGTTGAATGCTTGTAAGTAGCTTAAGGCACTTTCAAAGGAAAGTGATTTTCTCTGAAAGGACAGCATTTAGAAAGTGAAGCAACACTCCAATCACTTCGCACAGTGAATTGAAGTGTTGGAACGGACTGCTTCTCTTTCAGAGAAACGCATGTGAGTTTCTGTTAAATGCTTGTAAGTAGCTTAAGGCACTTTCAAAGGAAAGTGATTTTCTCTGAAAGGACAGCATTTAGAAAGTGAGGCAACACTCTATTCACTTCACACAGTGAATTGAAGTGTTGGAACAGACTGCTTCTCTTTCAGAGAAACGCATGTGAGTTTTTTCCTAATGCTTGCAAGTAGCTTAAGGCACTATCAAAGGAGAGTGATTTTCTCTGAAAGGACAGCATTTAGAAAGTGAAGCAACACTCCATTCACTTCGCACAGTGAATTGAAGTGTTGGAACAGACTGCTTCTCTTTCAGAGAAACGCATGTGAGTTTCTGGTGAATGCTTGTAAGTAGCTTAAGGCACTTTCAAAGGAAAGTGATTTTCTCTGAAAGGACAGCATTTAGAAAGTGAAGCAACACTCCATTCACTTCGTGCAGTGAATTGAAGTGTTGGAGCAGAGTGCTTCTCTTTCATAGAATCGCCTTAGTGTTTCTTGTGAATGCTTGCAAGTTGCTTAAGGCACTTTCAAAGGAAAGTGATTTTCTCTGAAAGGACATAATTTAGAAAGTGAAGCAACACTCCATTCACTTCGCACAGTGAATTGAAGTGTTGGAACAGACTGCTTCTCTTTCAGAGAAACGCATGTGAGTTTCTGTTGAATGCTTGTAAGTAGCTTAAGGCACTTTCAAAGGAAAGTGATTTTCTCTGAAAGGACAGCATTTAGAAAGTGAAGCAACACTCCATTCAAGTCGCACAGTGAATTGAAGTGTTGGAACAGACTGCTTCTCTTTCAGAGAAACGCATGTGAGTTTCTGTTGAATGCTTGTAAGTAGCTTAAGGCACTTTCAAAGGAAAGTGATTTTCTCTGAAAGGACAGCATTTAGAAAGTGAGGCAACACTCCATTCACTTCACACAGTGAATTGAAGTGCTGGAACAGACTGCTTCTCTTTCAGAGAAACGCATGTGAGTTTTTTATGAATGCTTGAAAGTAGTTAAGGCACTTTCAAAGGAAAGTGATTTTCTCTGAAAGGACAGCATTTAGAAAGTGAGGCAACACTCCATTCACTTCGCACAGTGAATTGAAGTGTTGGAACAGACTGCTTCTTTTTCAGAGAAACGCATGTGAGTTTCTGGTGAATGCTTGTAAGTAGCTTAAGGCACTTTCAAAGGAAAGTGATTTTCTCTGAAAGGACAGCATTTAGAAAGTGAAGCAACACTCCATTCACTTCGCACAGTGAATTGAAGTATTGGAACAGACTGCTTCTTTTTCAGAGAAACGCATGTGAGTTTCTGGTGAATGCTTGTAAGTAGCTTAAGGCACTTTCAAAGGAAAGTGATTTTCTCTGAAAGGACAGCATTTAGAAAGTGAAGCAACACTCCATTCACTTCGCACAGTGAATTGAAGTTTTGGAACAGACTGCTTCTCTTTCAGAGAAACGCATGTAAGTTTCTTCCTAATGTTTGCAAGTAGCTTAAGGCACTTTCAATGGAAAGTGATTTTCTCTGAAAGGACAGCATTTAGAAAGTGAAGCAACACGCCATTCACTTCGCACAGTGAATTGAAGTGTTGGAACAGACTGCTTCTCTTTCAGAGAAACGCATGTGAGTTTCTTCCTAATGCTTGCAAATAGCTTAAGGCACTTTCAAAGGAAAGTGATTTTCTCTGAAAGGACATCATTTAGAAAGTGAAGCAACACTCCATTCACTTCGCACAGTGAATTGAAGTGTTGGAACAGACTGCTTCTCTTTCAGAGAAATGCATTTGAGTTTCTGTTGAATGCTTGTAAGTAGCTTAAGGCACTTTCAAAGGAAAGTGATTTTCTCTGAAAGGACAGCATTTAGAAAGTGAAGCAACACTCCAATCACTTCGCACAGTGAATTGAAGTGTTGGAACGGACTGCTTCTCTTTCAGAGAAACGCATGTGAGTTTCTGTTAAATGCTTGTAAGTAGCTTAAGGCACTTTCAAAGGAAAGTGATTTTCTCTGAAAGGACAGCATTTAGAAAGTGAGGCAACACTCTATTCACTTCACACAGTGAATTGAAGTGTTGGAACAGACTGCTTCTCTTTCAGAGAAACGCATGTGAGTTTTTTCCTAATGCTTGCAAGTAGCTTAAGGCACTATCAAAGGAAAGTGATTTTCTCTGAAAGGACAGCATTTAGAAAGTGAAGCAACACTCCATTCACTTCGCACAGTGAATTGAAGTGTTGGAACAGACTGCTTCTCTTTCAGAGAAACGCATGTGAGTTTCTGGTGAATGCTTGTAAGTAGCTTAAGGCACTTTCAAAGGAAAGTGATTTTCTCTGAAAGGACAGCATTTAGAAAGTGAAGCAACACTCCATTCACTTCCTGCAGTGAATTGAAGTGTTGGAGCAGAGTGCTTCTCTTTCATAGAATCGCCTTAGTGTTTCTTGTGAATGCTTGCAAGTTGCTTAAGGCACTTTCAAAGGAAAGTGATTTTCTCTGAAAGGACATAATTTAGAAAGTGAAGCAACACTCCATTCACTTCGCACAGTGAATTGAAGTGTTGGAACAGACTGCTTCTCTTTCAGAGAAACGCATGTGAGTTTCTGTTGAATGCTTGTAAGTAGCTTAAGGCACTTTCAAAGGAAAGTGATTTTCTCTGAAAGGACAGCATTTAGAAAGTGAAGCAACACTCCATTCACTTCGCACAGTGAATTGAAGTGTTGGAACCGACTGCTTCTCTTTCAGAGAAACGCATGTGAGTTTCTGTTGAATGCTTGTAAGTAGCTTAAGGCACTTTCAAAGGAAAGTGATTTTCTCTGAAAGGACAGCATTTAGAAAGTGAGGCAACACTCCATTCACTTCACACAGTGAATTGAAGTGCTGGAACAGACTGCTTCTCTTTCAGAGAAACGCATGTGAGTTTTTTATGAATGCTTGAAAGTAGTTAAGGCACTTTCAAAGGAAAGTGATTTTCTCTGAAAGGACAGCATTTAGAAAGTGAGGCAACACTCCATTCACTTCGCACAGTGAATTGAAGTGTTGGAACAGACTGCTTCTTTTTCAGAGAAACGCATGTGAGTTTCTGGTGAATGCTTGTAAGTAGCTTAAGGCACTTTCAAAGGAAAGTGATTTTCTCTGAAAGGACAGCATTTAGAAAGTGAAGCAACACTCCATTCACTTCGCACAGTGAATTGAAGTATTGGAACAGACTGCTTCTTTTTCAGAGAAACGCATGTGAGTTTCTGGTGAATGCTTGTAAGTAGCTTAAGGCACTTTCAAAGGAAAGTGATTTTCTCTGAAAGGACAGCATTTAGAAAGTGAAGCAACACTCCATTCACTTCGCACAGTGAATTGAAGTGTTGGAACAGACTGCTTCTCTTTCAGAGAAACGCATGTGAGTTTCTGTTGAATGCTTGTACGTAGCTTAAGGCACTTTCAAAGGAAAGGGATTTTCTCTGAAAGGACAGCATTTAGAAAGTGAGGCAACACTCCATTCACTTCGCACAGTGAATTGAAGTGTTGGAACCGACTGCTTCTCTTTCAGAGAAACGCATGTGAGTTTCTGGTGAATGCTTGTAAGTACCTTAAGGCACTTTCAAAGGAAAGTGATTTTCTCTGAAAGGACAGCATTTAGAAAGTGAAGCAACACTCCATTCACTTCCTGCAGTGAATTGAAGTGTTGGAGCAGAGTGCTTCTCTTTCATAGAAACGCCTTAGTGTTTCTTGTGAATGCTTGCAAGTTGCTTAAGGCACTTTCAAAGGAAAGTGATTTTCTCTGAAAGGACATAATTTAGAAAGTAAAGCAACGCTCCATTCACTTCGCACAGTGAATTGAAGTGTTGGAACAGACTGCTTCTCTTTCAGAGAAACGCATGTGAGTTTCTGTTGAATGCTTGTAAGTAGCTTAAGGCACTTTCAAAGGAAAGTGATTTTCTCTGAAAGGACAGCATTTAGAAAGTGAGGCAACACTCCATTCACTTCACACAGTGAATTGAAGTGCTGGAACAGACTGCTTCTCTTTCAGAGAAACGCATGTGAGTTTTTTATGAATGCTTGAAAGTAGTTAAGGCACTTTCAAAGGAAAGTGATTTTCTCTGAAAGGACAGCATTTAGAAAGTGAGGCAACACTCCATTCACTTCGCACAGTGAATTGAAGTGTTGGAACAGACTGCTTCTGTTTCAGAGAAACGCATGTGAGTTTCTTCCTAATGCTTGCAAGTAGCTTAAGGCACTATCAAAGGAAAGTGATTTTCTCTGAAAGGACAGCATTTAGAAAGTGAAGCAACACTCCATTCACTTCGCACAGTGAATTGAAGTGTTGGAACAGACTGCTTCTCTTTCAGAGAAACGCATGTGAGTTTTTTATGAATGCTTGAAAGTAGTTTAAGGCACTTTCAAAGGAAAGTGATTTTCTCTGAAACGACAGCATTTAGAAAGTGAGGCAACACTCCATTCACTTCGCACAGTGAATTGAAGTGTTGGAACCGACTGCTTCTCTTTCAGAGAAACGCATGTGAGTTTCTGGTGAATGCTTGTAAGTACCTTAAGGCACTTTCAAAGGAAAGTGATTTTCTCTGAAAGGACAGCATTTAGAAAGTGAAGCAACACTCCATTCACTTCGTGCAGTGAATTGAAGTGTTGGAACAGAGTGCTTCTCTTTCATAGAAACGCCTTAGTGTTTCTTGTGAATGCTTGCAAGTTGCTTAAGGTACTTTCAAAGGAAAGTGATTTTCTCTGAAAGGACATAATTTAGAAAGTGAAGCAACACTCCATTCACTTCGCACAGTGAACTGAAGTGTTGGAACAGACTGCTTCTCTTTCAGAGAAACGCATGTGAGTTTCTGTTGAATGCTTGTAAGTAGCTTAAGGCACTTTCAAAGGAAAGTGATTTTCTCTGAAAGGACAGCATTTAGAAAGTGAAGCAACACTCCATTCACTTCGCACAGTGAATTGAAGTGTTGGAACAGACTGCTTCTCTTTCAGAGAAACGCATGTGAGTTTCTGTTGAATGCTTGTAAGTAGCTTAAGGCACTTTCAAAGGAAAGTGATTTTCTCTGAAAGGACAGCATATAGAAAGTGAGGCAACACTCCATTCACTTCACACAGTGAATTGAAGTGCTGGAACAGACTGCTTCTCTTTCAGAGAAACGCATGTGAGTTTTTTATGAATGCTTGAAAGTAGTTTAAGGCACTTTCAAAGGAAAGTGATTTTCTCTGAAAGGACAGCATTTAGAAAGTGAGGCAACACTCCATTCACTTCGCACAGTGAATTGAAGTGTTGGAACAGACTGCTTCTCTTTCAGAGAAACGCATGTGAGTTTCTTCCTAATGCTTGCAAGTAGCTTAAGGCACTTTCAAGGGAAAGTGATTTTCTTTGAAAGGACAGCATTTAGAAAGTGAAGCAACACTCCATCCACTTCGCACAGTGAATTGAAGTGTTGGAACAGACTGCTTCTCTTTCATAGAAACGCATGTGAGTTTCTTGTGAATTCTTGCAAGTTGCTTAAGGCACTTTCAAAGGAAAGTGATTTTCTCTGAAAGGACAGCATTTAGAAAGTGAAGCAACACTCCATTCACTTCGCACAGTGAATTGAAGTGTTGGAACAGACTGCTTCTCTTTCAGAGAAACGCATGTGAGTTTTTTGTGAATGCTTGAAAGTAGTTTAAGGCACTTTCAAAGGAAAGTGATTTTCTCTGAAAGGACAGCATTTAGAAAGTGAAGCAACACTCCATTCACTTCGCACAGTGAATTGAAGTTTTGGAACAGACTGCTTCTCTTTCAGAGAAACGCATGTAAGTTTCTTCCTAATGCTTGCAAGTAGCTTAAGGCACTTTCAATGGAAAGTGATTTTCTCTGAAAGGACAGCATTTAGAAAGTGAAGCAACACTCCATTCACTTCGCACAGTGAATTGAAGTGTTGGAACAGACTGCTTCTGTTTCAGAGAAACGCATGTGAGTTTCTTCCTAATGCTTGCAAGTAGCTTAAGGCACTATCAAAGGAAAGTGATTTTCTCTGAAAGGACAGCATTTAGAAAGTGAAGCAACACTCCATTCACTTCGCACAGTGAATTGAAGTGTTGGAACAGACTGCTTCTCTTTCAGAGAAACGCATGTGAGTTTTTTATGAATGCTTGAAAGTAGTTTAAGGCACTTTCAAAGGAAAGTGATTTTCTCTGAAACGACAGCATTTAGAAAGTGAGGCAACACTCCATTCACTTCGCACAGTGAATTGAAGTGTTGGAACCGACTGCTTCTCTTTCAGAGAAACGCATGTGAGTTTCTGGTGAATGCTTGTAAGTAGCTTAAGGCACTTTCAAAGGAAAGTGATTTTCTCTGAAAGGACAGCATTTAGAAAGTGAAGCAACACTCCATTCACTTCGTGCAGTGAATTGAAGTGTTGGAACAGAGTGCTTCTCTTTCATAGAAACGCCTTAGTGTTTCTTGTGAATGCTTGCAAGTTGCTTAAGGTACTTTCAAAGGAAAGTGATTTTCTCTGAAAGGACATAATTTAGAAAGTGAAGCAACACTCCATTCACTTCGCACAGTGAATTGAAGTGTTGGAACAGACTGCTTCTCTTTCAGAGAAACGCATGTGAGTTTCTGGTGAATGCTTGTAAGTAGCTTAAGGCACTTTCAAAGGAAAGTGATTTTCTCTGAAAGGACAGCATTTAGAAAGTGAAGCAACACTCCATTCACTTCGCACAGTGAATTGAAGTGTTGGAACAGACTGCTTCTCTTTCAGAGAAACGCATGTGAGTTTCTGTTGAATGCTTGTAAGTAGCTTAAGGCACTTTCAAAGGAAAGTGATTTTCTCTGAAAGGACAGCATTTAGAAAGTGAGGCAACACTCCATTCACTTCACAAAGTGAATTGAAGTGCTGGAACAGACTGCTTCTCTTTCAGAGAAACGCATGTGAGTTTTTTATGAATGCTTGAAAGTAGTTTAAGGCACTTTCAAAGGAAAGTGATTTTCTCTGAAAGGACAGCATTTAGAAAGTGAGGCAACACTCCCTTCACTTCGCACAGTGAATTGAAGTGTTGGAACAGACTGCTTCTTTTTCAGAGAAATGCATGTGAGTTTCTTCCTAATGCTTGCAAGCAGCTTAAGGCACTTTCAAAGGAAAGTGATTTTCTCTGAAAGGACAGCATTTAGAAAGTGAAGCAACACTCCATTCACTTCGCACAGTGAATTGAAGTGTTGGAACGGACTGCTTCTCTTTCAGAGAAACGCATGTGAGTTTCTTCCTAATGCTTGCAAGTAGCTTAAGGCACTTTAAAAGGGAAAGTGATTTTCTCTGAAAGGACAGCATTTAGAAAGTGAAGCAACACTCCATCCACTTCGCACAGTGAATAGAAGTGTTGGAACAGACTGCTTCTCTTTCAGAGAAATGCATGTGAGTTTCTTGTGAATTCTTGCAAGTTGCTTAAGGCACTTTCAAAGGAAAGTGATTTTCTCTGAAAGGACAGCATTTAGAAAGTGAAGCAACACTCCATTCACTTCGCACAGTGAATTGAAGTGTTGGAACAGACTGCTTCTCTTTCAGAGAAACGCATGTGAGTTTTTTGTGAATGCTTGAAAGTAGTTTAAGGCACTTTCAAAGGAAAGTGATTTTCTCTGAAAGGACAGCATTTAGAAAGTGAAGCAACACTCCATTCACTTCGCACAGTGAATTGAAGTGTTGGAACCGACTGCTTCTCTTTCAGAGAAACGCATGTGAGTTTCTGGTGAATGCTTGTAAGTAGCTTAAGGCACTTTCAAAGGAAAGTGATTTTCTCTGAAAAGACAGCATTTAAAAAGTGAAGCAACACTCCATTCACTTCGTGCAGTGAATTGAAGTGTTGGAACAGAGTGCTTCTCTTTCATAGAAACGCCTTAGTGTTTCTTGTGAATGCTTGCAAGTTGCTTAAGGTACTTTCAAAGGAAAGTGATTTTCTCTGAAAGGACATAATTTAGAAAGTGAAGCAGCACTCCATTCACTTCGCACAGTGAATTGAAGTGTTGGAACAGACTGCTTCTCTTTCAGAGAAACGCATGTGAGTTTCTGGTGAATGCTTGTAAGTAGCTTAAGGCACTTTCAAAGGAAAGTGATTTTCTCTGAAAGGACAGCATTTAGAAAGTGAAGCAACACTCCATTCACTTCGCACAGTGAATTGAAGTGTTGGAACAGACTGCTTCTCTTTCAGAGAAACGCATGTGAGTTTCTGTTGAATGCTTGTAAGTAGCTTAAGGCACTTTCAAAGGAAAGTGATTTTCTCTGAAAGGACAGCATTTAGAAAGTGAGGCAACACTCCATTCACTTCACACAGTGAATTGAAGTGCTGGAACAGACTGCTTCTATTTCAGAGAAACGCATGTGAGTTTCTTCCTAATGCTTGCAAGTAGCTTAAGGCACTTTCAAGGGAAAGTGATTTTCTCTGAAAGGAGGGCATTTAGAAAGTGAAGCAACACTCCATCCACTTCGCACAGTGAATTGAAGTGTTGGAACAGACTGCTTCTCTTTCATAGAAACACATGTGAGTTTCTTGTGAATTCTTGCAAGTTGCTTAAGGCACTTTCAAAGGAAAGTGATTTTCTCTGAAAGGACAGCATTTAGAAAGTGAAGCAATACTCCATTCACTTCGCACAGTGAATTGAAGTGTTGGAACAGACTGCTTCTCTTTCAGAGAAACGCATGTGAGTTTTTTGTGAATGCTTGAAAGTAGTTTAAGGCACTTTCAAAGGAAAGTGATTTTCTCTGAAAGGACAGCATTTAGAAAGTGAAGCAACACTCCATTCACTTCGCACAGTGAATTGAAGTTTTGGAACAGACTGCTTCTCTTTCAGAGAAACGCATGTAAGTTTCTTCCTAATGTTTGCAAGTAGCTTAAGGCACTTTCAATGGAAAGTGATTTTCTCTGAAAGGACAGCATTTAGAAAGTGAAGCAACACGCCATTCACTTCGCACAGTGAATTGAAGTGTTGGAACAGACTGCTTCTCTTTCAGAGAAACGCATGTGAGTTTCTTCCTAATGCTTGCAAGTAGCTTAAGGCACTTTCAAAGGAAAGTGATTTTCTCTGAAAGGACATCATTTAGAAAGTGAAGCAACACTCCATTCACTTCGCACAGTGAATTGAAGTGTTGGAACAGACTGCTTCTCTTTCAGAGAAATGCATTTGAGTTTCTGTTGAATGCTTGTAAGTAGCTTAAGGCACTTTCAAAGGAAAGTGATTTTCTCTGAAAGGACAGCATTTAGAAAGTGAAGCAACACTCCAATCACTTCGCACAGTGAATTGAAGTGTTGGAACGGACTGCTTCTCTTTCAGAGAAACGCATGTGAGTTTCTGTTAAATGCTTGTAAGTAGCTTAAGGCACTTTCAAAGGAAAGTGATTTTCTCTGAAAGGACAGCATTTAGAAAGTGAGGCAACACTCTATTCACTTC
The DNA here is from genome assembly GCF_982192425.1 of Myodes glareolus. NCBI lineage: Eukaryota > Metazoa > Chordata > Mammalia > Rodentia > Cricetidae > Myodes > Myodes glareolus. The sequence continues at coordinate 208,902 of NW_028263274.1, forward strand.
ACACAGTGAATTGAAGTGTTGGAACAGACTGCTTCTCTTTCAGAGAAACGCATGTGAGTTTTTTCCTAATGCTTGCAAGTAGCTTAAGGCACTATCAAAGGAAAGTGATTTTCTCTGAAAGGACAGCATTTAGAAAGTGAAGCAACACTCCATTCACTTCGCACAGTGAATTGAAGTGTTGGAACAGACTGCTTCTCTTTCAGAGAAACGCATGTGAGTTTCTGGTGAATGCTTGTAAGTAGCTTAAGGCACTTTCAAAGGAAAGTGATTTTCTCTGAAAGGACAGCATTTAGAAAGTGAAGCAACACTCCATTCACTTCGTGCAGTGAATTGAAGTGTTGGAGCAGAGTGCTTCTCTTTCATAGAATCGCCTTAGTGTTTCTTGTGAATGCTTGCAAGTTGCTTAAGGCACTTTCAAAGGAAAGTGATTTTCTCTGAAAGGACATAATTTAGAAAGTGAAGCAACACTCCATTCACTTCGCACAGTGAATTGAAGTGTTGGAACAGACTGCTTCTCTTTCAGAGAAACGCATGTGAGTTTCTGTTGAATGCTTGTAAGTAGCTTAAGGCACTTTCAAAGGAAAGTGATTTTCTCTGAAAGGACAGCATTTAGAAAGTGAAGCAACACTCCATTCACTTCGCACAGTGAATTGAAGTGTTGGAACCGACTGCTTCTCTTTCAGAGAAACGCATGTGAGTTTCTGTTGAATGCTTGTAAGTAGCTTAAGGCACTTTCAAAGGAAAGTGATTTTCTCTGAAAGGACAGCATTTAGAAAGTGAGGCAACACTCCATTCACTTCACACAGTGAATTGAAGTGCTGGAACAGACTGCTTCTCTTTCAGAGAAACGCATGTGAGTTTTTTATGAATGCTTGAAAGTAGTTAAGGCACTTTCAAAGGAAAGTGATTTTCTCTGAAAGGACAGCATTTAGAAAGTGAGGCAACACTCCATTCACTTCGCACAGTGAATTGAAGTGTTGGAACAGACTGCTTCTTTTTCAGAGAAACGCATGTGAGTTTCTGGTGAATGCTTGTAAGTAGCTTAAGGCACTTTCAAAGGAAAGTGATTTTCTCTGAAAGGACAGCATTTAGAAAGTGAAGCAACACTCCATTCACTTCGCACAGTGAATTGAAGTATTGGAACAGACTGCTTCTTTTTCAGAGAAACGCATGTGAGTTTCTGGTGAATGCTTGTAAGTAGCTTAAGGCACTTTCAAAGGAAAGTGATTTTCTCTGAAAGGACAGCATTTAGAAAGTGAAGCAACACTCCATTCACTTCGCACAGTGAATTGAAGTGTTGGAACAGACTGCTTCTCTTTCAGAGAAACGCATGTGAGTTTCTGTTGAATGCTTGTACGTAGCTTAAGGCACTTTCAAAGGAAAGGGATTTTCTCTGAAAGGACAGCATTTAGAAAGTGAGGCAACACTCCATTCACTTCGCACAGTGAATTGAAGTGTTGGAACCGACTGCTTCTCTTTCAGAGAAACGCATGTGAGTTTCTGGTGAATGCTTGTAAGTACCTTAAGGCACTTTCAAAGGAAAGTGATTTTCTCTGAAAGGACAGCATTTAGAAAGTGAAGCAACACTCCATTCACTTCCTGCAGTGAATTGAAGTGTTGGAGCAGAGTGCTTCTCTTTCATAGAAACGCCTTAGTGTTTCTTGTGAATGCTTGCAAGTTGCTTAAGGCACTTTCAAAGGAAAGTGATTTTCTCTGAAAGGACATAATTTAGAAAGTAAAGCAACGCTCCATTCACTTCGCACAGTGAATTGAAGTGTTGGAACAGACTGCTTCTCTTTCAGAGAAACGCATGTGAGTTTCTGTTGAATGCTTGTAAGTAGCTTAAGGCACTTTCAAAGGAAAGTGATTTTCTCTGAAAGGACAGCATTTAGAAAGTGAGGCAACACTCCATTCACTTCACACAGTGAATTGAAGTGCTGGAACAGACTGCTTCTCTTTCAGAGAAACGCATGTGAGTTTTTTATGAATGCTTGAAAGTAGTTAAGGCACTTTCAAAGGAAAGTGATTTTCTCTGAAAGGACAGCATTTAGAAAGTGAGGCAACACTCCATTCACTTCGCACAGTGAATTGAAGTGTTGGAACAGACTGCTTCTGTTTCAGAGAAACGCATGTGAGTTTCTTCCTAATGCTTGCAAGTAGCTTAAGGCACTATCAAAGGAAAGTGATTTTCTCTGAAAGGACAGCATTTAGAAAGTGAAGCAACACTCCATTCACTTCGCACAGTGAATTGAAGTGTTGGAACAGACTGCTTCTCTTTCAGAGAAACGCATGTGAGTTTTTTATGAATGCTTGAAAGTAGTTTAAGGCACTTTCAAAGGAAAGTGATTTTCTCTGAAACGACAGCATTTAGAAAGTGAGGCAACACTCCATTCACTTCGCACAGTGAATTGAAGTGTTGGAACCGACTGCTTCTCTTTCAGAGAAACGCATGTGAGTTTCTGGTGAATGCTTGTAAGTACCTTAAGGCACTTTCAAAGGAAAGTGATTTTCTCTGAAAGGACAGCATTTAGAAAGTGAAGCAACACTCCATTCACTTCGTGCAGTGAATTGAAGTGTTGGAACAGAGTGCTTCTCTTTCATAGAAACGCCTTAGTGTTTCTTGTGAATGCTTGCAAGTTGCTTAAGGTACTTTCAAAGGAAAGTGATTTTCTCTGAAAGGACATAATTTAGAAAGTGAAGCAACACTCCATTCACTTCGCACAGTGAATTGAAGTGTTGGAACAGACTGCTTCTCTTTCAGAGAAACGCATGTGAGTTTCTGTTGAATGCTTGTAAGTAGCTTAAGGCACTTTCAAAGGAAAGTGATTTTCTCTGAAAGGACAGCATTTAGAAAGTGAAGCAACACTCCATTCACTTCGCACAGTGAATTGAAGTGTTGGAACAGACTGCTTCTCTTTCAGAGAAACGCATGTGAGTTTCTGTTGAATGCTTGTAAGTAGCTTAAGGCACTTTCAAAGGAAAGTGATTTTCTCTGAAAGGACAGCATATAGAAAGTGAGGCAACACTCCATTCACTTCACACAGTGAATTGAAGTGCTGGAACAGACTGCTTCTCTTTCAGAGAAACGCATGTGAGTTTTTTATGAATGCTTGAAAGTAGTTTAAGGCACTTTCAAAGGAAAGTGATTTTCTCTGAAAGGACAGCATTTAGAAAGTGAGGCAACACTCCATTCACTTCGCACAGTGAATTGAAGTGTTGGAACAGACTGCTTCTCTTTCAGAGAAACGCATGTGAGTTTCTTCCTAATGCTTGCAAGTAGCTTAAGGCACTTTCAAGGGAAAGTGATTTTCTTTGAAAGGACAGCATTTAGAAAGTGAAGCAACACTCCATCCACTTCGCACAGTGAATTGAAGTGTTGGAACAGACTGCTTCTCTTTCATAGAAACGCATGTGAGTTTCTTGTGAATTCTTGCAAGTTGCTTAAGGCACTTTCAAAGGAAAGTGATTTTCTCTGAAAGGACAGCATTTAGAAAGTGAAGCAACACTCCATTCACTTCGCACAGTGAATTGAAGTGTTGGAACAGACTGCTTCTCTTTCAGAGAAACGCATGTGAGTTTTTTGTGAATGCTTGAAAGTAGTTTAAGGCACTTTCAAAGGAAAGTGATTTTCTCTGAAAGGACAGCATTTAGAAAGTGAAGCAACACTCCATTCACTTCGCACAGTGAATTGAAGTTTTGGAACAGACTGCTTCTCTTTCAGAGAAACGCATGTAAGTTTCTTCCTAATGCTTGCAAGTAGCTTAAGGCACTTTCAATGGAAAGTGATTTTCTCTGAAAGGACAGCATTTAGAAAGTGAAGCAACACTCCATTCACTTCGCACAGTGAATTGAAGTGTTGGAACAGACTGCTTCTCTTTCAGAGAAACGCATGTGAGTTTCTTCCTAATGCTTGCAAGTAGCTTAAGGCACTTTCAAAGGAAAGTGATTTTCTCTGAAAGGACATCATTTAGAAAGTGAAGCAACACTCCATTCACTTCGCACAGTGAATTGAAGTGTTGGAACAGACTGCTTCTCTTTCAGAGAAATGCATGTGAGTTTCTGTTGAATGCTTGTAAGTAGCTTAAGGCACTTTCAAAGGAAAGTGATTTTCTCTGAAAGGACAGCATTTAGAAAGTGAGGCAACACTCTATTCACTTCACACAGTGAATTGAAGTGTTGGAACAGACTGCTTCTGTTTCAGAGAAACGCATGTGAGTTTCTTCCTAATGCTTGCAAGTAGCTTAAGGCACTATCAAAGGAAAGTGATTTTCTCTGAAAGGACAGCATTTAGAAAGTGAAGCAACACTCCATTCACTTCGCACAGTGAATTGAAGTGTTGGAACAGACTGCTTCTCTTTCAGAGAAACGCATGTGAGTTTTTTATGAATGCTTGAAAGTAGTTTAAGGCACTTTCAAAGGAAAGTGATTTTCTCTGAAACGACAGCATTTAGAAAGTGAGGCAACACTCCATTCACTTCGCACAGTGAATTGAAGTGTTGGAACCGACTGCTTCTCTTTCAGAGAAACGCATGTGAGTTTCTGGTGAATGCTTGTAAGTAGCTTAAGGCACTTTCAAAGGAAAGTGATTTTCTCTGAAAGGACAGCATTTAGAAAGTGAAGCAACACTCCATTCACTTCGTGCAGTGAATTGAAGTGTTGGAACAGAGTGCTTCTCTTTCATAGAAACGCCTTAGTGTTTCTTGTGAATGCTTGCAAGTTGCTTAAGGTACTTTCAAAGGAAAGTGATTTTCTCTGAAAGGACATAATTTAGAAAGTGAAGCAACACTCCATTCACTTCGCACAGTGAATTGAAGTGTTGGAACAGACTGCTTCTCTTTCAGAGAAACGCATGTGAGTTTCTGGTGAATGCTTGTAAGTAGCTTAAGGCACTTTCAAAGGAAAGTGATTTTCTCTGAAAGGACAGCATTTAGAAAGTGAAGCAACACTCCATTCACTTCGCACAGTGAATTGAAGTGTTGGAACAGACTGCTTCTCTTTCAGAGAAACGCATGTGAGTTTCTGTTGAATGCTTGTAAGTAGCCTAAGGCACTTTCAAAGGAAAGTGATTTTCTCTGAAAGGACAGCATTTAGAAAGTGAGGCAACACTCCATTCACTTCACAAAGTGAATTGAAGTGCTGGAACAGACTGCTTCTCTTTCAGAGAAACGCATGTGAGTTTTTTATGAATGCTTGAAAGTAGTTTAAGGCACTTTCAAAGGAAAGTGATTTTCTCTGAAAGGACAGCATTTAGAAAGTGAGGCAACACTCCATTCACTTCGCACAGTGAATTGAAGTGTTGGAACAGACTGCTTCTCTTTCAGAGAAACGCATGTGAGTTTCTTCCTAATGCTTGCAAGTAGCTTAAGGCACTTTCAAGGGAAAGTGATTTTCTTTGAAAGGACAGCATTTAGAAAGTGAAGCAACACTCCATCCACTTCGCACAGTGAATTGAAGTGTTGGAACAGACTGCTTCTCTTTCATAGAAACGCATGTGAGTTTCTTGTGAATTCTTGCAAGTTGCTTAAGGCACTTTCAAAGGAAAGTGATTTTCTCTGAAAGGACAGCATTTAGAAAGTGAAGCAACACTCCATTCACTTCGCACAGTGAATTGAAGTGTTGGAACAGACAGCTTCTCTTTCAGAGAAACGCATGTGAGTTTTTTGTGAATGCTTGAAAGTAGTTTAAGGCACTTTCAAAGGAAAGTGATTTTCTCTGAAAGGACAGCATTTAGAAAGTGAAGCAACACTCCATTCACTTCGCACAGTGAATTGAAGTGTTGGAACAGACTGCTTCTCTTTCAGAGAAACGCATGTGAGTTTTTTATGAATGCTTGAAAGTAGTTTAAGGCACTTTCAAAGGAAAGTGATTTTCTCTGAAACGACAGCATTTAGAAAGTGAGGCAACACTCCATTCACTTCGCACATTGAATTGAAGTGTTGGAAACGACTGCTTCTCTTTCAGAGAAACGCATGTGAGTTTCTGGTGAATGCTTGTAAGGAGCTTAAGGCACTTTCAAAGGAAAGTGATTTTCTCTGAAAGGACAGCATTTAGAAAGTGAAGCAACACTCCATTCACTTCGTGCAGTGAATTGAAGTGTTGGAACAGAGTGCTTCTCTTTCATAGAAACGCCTTAGTGCTTCTTGTGAATGCTTGCAAGTTGCTTAAGGTACTTTCAAAGGAAAGTGATTTTCTCTGAAAGGACATAATTTAGAAAGTGAAGCAACACTCCATTCACTTCGCACAGTGAATTGAAGTGTTGGAACAGACTGCTTCTCTTTCAGAGAAACGCATGTGAGTCTGGTGAATGCTTGTAAGTAGCTTAAGGCACTTTCAAAGGAAAGTGATTTTCTCTGAAAGGACAGCATTTAGAAAGTGAAGCAACACTCCATTCACTTCGCACAGTGAATTGAAGTGTTGGAACAGACTGCTTCTCTTTCAGAGAAACGCATGTGAGTTTCTGTTGAATGCTTGTAAGTAGCTTAAGGCACTTTCAAAGGAAAGTGATTTTCTCTGAAAGGACAGCATTTAGAAAGTGAGGCAACACTCCATTCACTTCACACAGTGAATTGAAGTGCTGGAACAGACTGCTTCTCTTTCAGAGAAACGCATGTGAGTTTTTTATGAATGCTTGAAAGTAGTTTAAGGCACTTTCAAAGGAAAGTGATTTTCTCTGAAAGGACAGCATTTAGAAAGTGAGGCAACACTCCATTCACTTCGCACAGTGAATTGAAGTGTTGGAACAGACTGCTTCTCTTTCAGAGAAACGCATGTGAGTTTCTTCCTAATGCTTGCAAGTAGCTTAAGGCACTTTCAAGGGAAAGTGATTTTCTTTGAAAGGACAGCATTTAGAAAGTGAAGCAACACTCCATCCACTTCGCACAGTGAATTGAAGTGTTGGAACAGACTGCTTCTCTTTCATAGAAACGCATGTGAGTTTCTTGTGAATTCTTGCAAGTTGCTTAAGGCACTTTCAAAGGAAAGTGATTTTCTCTGAAAGGACAGCATTTAGAAAGTGAAGCAACACTCCATTCACTTCGCACAGTGAATTGAAGTGTTGGAACAGACTGCTTCTCTTTCAGAGAAACGCATGTGAGTTTTTTGTGAATGCTTGAAAGTAGTTTAAGGCACTTTCAAAGGAAAGTGATTTTCTCTGAAAGGACAGCATTTAGAAAGTGAAGCAACACTCCATTCACTTCGCACAGTGAATTGAAGTTTTGGAACAGACTGCTTCTCTTTCAGAGAAACGCATGTAAGTTTCTTCCTAATGCTTGCAAGTAGCTTAAGGCACTTTCAATGGAAAGTGATTTTCTCTGAAAGGACAGCATTTAGAAAGTGAAGCAACACTCCATTCACTTCGCACAGTGAATTGAAGTGTTGGAACAGACTGCTTCTCTTTCAGAGAAACGCATGTGAGTTTCTTCCTAATGCTTGCAAGTAGCTTAAGGCACTTTCAAAGGAAAGTGATTTTCTCTGAAAGGACATCATTTAGAAAGTGAAGCAACACTCCATTCACTTCGCACAGTGAATTGAAGTGTTGGAACAGACTGCTTCTCTTTCAGAGAAATGCATGTGAGTTTCTGTTGAATGCTTGTAAGTAGCTTAAGGCACTTTCAAAGGAAAGTGATTTTCTCTGAAAGGACAGCATTTAGAAAGTGAAGCAACACTCCAATCACTTCACACAGTGAATTCAAGTGTTGGAACGGACTGCTTCTCTTTCAGAGAAACGCATGTGAGTTTCTGTTAAATGCTTGTAAGTAGCTTAAGGCACTTTCAAAGGAAAGTGATTTTCTCTGAAAGGACAGCATTTAGAAAGTGAGGCAACACTCTATTCACTTCACACAGTGAATTGAAGTGTTGGAACAGACTGCTTCTCTTTCAGAGAAACGCATGTGAGTTTTTTCCTAATGCTTGCAAGTAGCTTAAGGCACTATCAAAGGAAAGTGATTTTCTCTGAAAGGACAGCATTTAGAAAGTGAGGCAACACTCCATTCACTTCGCACAGTGAATTGAAGTGTTGGAACCGACTGCTTCTCTTTCAGAAAAAAGCATCTGAGTTTCTGGTGAATGCTTGTAAGTAGCTTAAGGCACTTTCAAAGGAAAGTGATTTTCTCTGAAAGGACAGCATTTAGAAAGTGAAGCAACACTCCATTCACTTCGCACAGTGAATTGAAGTGTTGGAACAGACTGCTTCTCTTTCAGAGAAACGCATGTGAGTTTTTTATGAATGCTTGAAAGTAGTTTAAGGCACTTTCAAAGGAAAGTGATTTTCTCTGAAACGACAGCATTTAGAAAGTGAGGCAACACTCCATTCACTTCGCACAGTGAATTGAAGTGTTGGAACCGACTGCTTCTCTTTCAGAGAAACGCATGTGAGTTTCTGGTGAATGCTTGTAAGTAGCTTAAGGCACTTTCAAAGGAAAGTGATTTTCTCTGAAAGGACAGCATTTAGAAAGTGAAGCAACACTCCCTTCACTTCGTGCAGTGAATTGAAGTGTTGGAACAGAGTGCTTCTCTTTCATAGAAACGCCTTAGTGTTTCTTGTGAATGCTTGCAAGTTGCTTAAGGTACTTTCAAAGGAAAGTGATTTTCTCTGAAAGGACATAATTTAGAAAGTGAAGCAACACTCCATTCACTTCGCACAGTGAATTGAAGTGTTGGAACAGACTGCTTCTCTTTCAGAGAAACGCATGTGAGTTTCTGGTGAATGCTTGTAAGTAGCTTAAGGCACTTTCAAAGGAAAGTGATTTTCTCTGAAAGGACAGCATTTAGAAAGTGAAGCAACACTCCATTCACTTCGCACAGTGAATTGAAGTGTTGGAACAGACTGCTTCTCTTTCAGAGAAACGCATGTGAGTTTCTGTTGAATGCTTGTAAGTAGCTTAAGGCACTTTCAAAGGAAAGTGATTTTCTCTGAAAGGACAGCATTTAGAAAGTGAGGCAACACTCCATTCACTTCACAAAGTGAATTGAAGTGCTGGAACAGACTGCTTCTCTTTCAGAGAAACGCATGTGAGTTTTTTATGAATGCTTGAAAGTAGTTTAAGGCACTTTCAAAGGAAAGTGATTTTCTCTGAAAGGACAGCATTTAGAAAGTGAGGCAACACTCCATTCACTTCGCACAGTGAATTGAAGTGTTGGAACAGACTGCTTCTCTTTCAGAGAAACGCATGTGAGTTTCTTCCTAAGGCTTGCAAGTAGCTTAAGGCACTTTCAAGGGAAAGTGATTTTCTTTGAAAGGACAGCATTTAGAAAGTGAAGCAACACTCCATCCACTTCGCACAGTGAATTGAAGTGTTGGAACAGACTGCTTCTCTTTCATAGAAACGCATGTGAGTTTCTTGTGAATTCTTGCAAGTTGCTTAAGGCACTTTCAAAGGAAAGTGATTTTCTCTGAAAGGACAGCATTTAGAAAGTGAAGCAACACTCCATTCACTTCGCACAGTGAATTGAAGTGTTGGAACAGACTGCTTCTCTTTCAGAGAAACGCATGTGAGTTTTTTGTGAATGCTTGAAAGTAGTTTAAGGCACTTTCAAAGGAAAGTGATTTTCTCTGAAAGGACAGCATTTAGAAAGTGAAGCAACACTCCATTCACTTCGCACAGTGAATTGAAGTTTTGGAACAGACTGCTTCTCTTTCAGAGAAACGCATGTAAGTTTCTTCCTAATGCTTGCAAGTAGCTTAAGGCACTTTCAATGGAAAGTGATTTTCTCTGAAAGGACAGCATTTAGAAAGTGAAGCAACACTCCATTCACTTCGCACAGTGAATTGAAGTGTTGGAACAGACTGCTTCTCTTTCAGAGAAACGCATGTGAGTTTCTTCCTAATGCTTGCAAGTAGCTTAAGGCACTTTCAAAGGAAAGTGATTTTCTCTGAAAGGACATCATTTAGAAAGTGAAGCAACACTCCATTCACTTCGCACAGTGAATTGAAGTGTTGGAACAGACTGCTTCTCTTTCAGAGAAATGCATGTGAGTTTCTGTTGAATGCTTGTAAGTAGCTTAAGGCACTTTCAAAGGAAAGTGATTTTCTCTGAAAGGACAGCATTTCGAAAGTGAGGCAACACTCTATTCACTTCACACAGTGAATTAAAGTGTTGGAACAGACTGCTTCTGTTTCAGAGAAACGCATGTGAGTTTCTTCCAAATGCTTGCAAGTAGCTTAAGGCACTATCAAAGGAAAGTGATTTTCTCTGAAAGGACAGCATTTAGAAAGTGAAGCAACACTCCATTCACTTCGCACAGTGAATTGAAGTGTTGGAACAGACTGCTTCTCTTTCAGAGAAACGCATGTGAGTTTTTTATGAATGCTTGAAAGTAGTTTAAGGCACGTTCAAAGGAAAGTGATTTTCTCTGAAACGACAGCATTTAGAAAGTGAGGCAACACTCCATTCACTTCGCACAGTGAATTGAAGTGTTGGAACCGACTGCTTCTCTTTCAGAGAAACGCATGTGAGTTTCTGGTGAATGCTTGTAAGTAGCTTAAGGCACTTTCAAAGGAAAGTGATTTTCTCTGAAAGGACAGCATTTAGAAAGTGAAGCAACACTCCCTTCACTTCGTGCAGTGAATTGAAGTGTTGGAACAGAGTGCTTCTCTTTCATAGAAACGCCTTAGTGTTTCTTGTGAATGCTTGCAAGTTGCTTAAGGTACTTTCAAAGGAAAGTGATTTTCTCTGAAAGGACATAATTTAGAAAGTGAAGCAACACTCCATTCACTTCGCACAGTGAATTGAAGTGTTGGAACAGACTGCTTCTCTTTCAGAGAAACGCATGTGAGTTTCTGGTGAATGCTTGTAAGTAGCTTAAGGCACTTTCAAAGGAAAGTGATTTTCTCTGAAAGGACAGCATTTAGAAAGTGAAGCAACACTCCATTCACTTCGCACAGTGAATTGAAGTGTTGGAACAGACTGCTTCTCTTTCAGAGAAACGCATGTGAGTTTCTGTTGAATGCTTGTAAGTAGCTTAAGGCACTTTCAAAGGAAAGTGATTTTCTCTGAAAGGACAGCATTTAGAAAGTGAGGCAACACTCCATTCACTTCACAAAGTGAATTGAAGTGCTGGAACAGACTGCTTCTCTTTCAGAGAAACGCATGTGAGTTTTTTATGAATGCTTGAAAGTAGTTTAAGGCACTTTCAAAGGAAAGTGATTTTCTCTTAAAGGACAGCATTTAGAAAGTGAGGCAACACTCCATTCACTTCGCACAGTGAATTGAAGTGTTGGAACAGACTGCTTCTCTTTCAGAGAAACGCATGTGAGTTTCTTCCTAAGGCTTGCAAGTAGCTTAAGGCACTTTCAAGGGAAAGTGATTTTCTTTGAAAGGACAGCATTTAGAAAGTGAAGCAACACTCCATCCACTTCGCACAGTGAATTGAAGTGTTGGAACAGACTGCTTCTCTTTCATAGAAACGCATTTGAGTTTCTTGTGAATTCTTGCAAGTTGCTTAAGGCACTTTCAAAGGAAAGTGATTTTCTCTGAAAGGACAGCATTTAGAAAGTGAAGCAACACTCCATTCACTTCGCACAGTGAATTGAAGTGTTGGAACAGACTGCTTCTCTTTCAGAGAAACGCATGTGAGTTTTTTGTGAATGCTTGAAAGTAGTTTAAGGCACTTTCAAAGGAAAGTGATTTTCTCTGAAAGGACAGCATTTAGAAAGTGAAGCAACACTCCATTCACTTCGCACAGTGAATTGAAGTTTTGGAACAGACTGCTTCTCTTTCAGAGAAACGCATGTAAGTTTCTTCCTAATGCTTGCAAGTAGCTTAAGGCACTTTCAATGGAAAGTGATTTTCTCTGAAAGGACAGCATTTAGAAAGTGAAGCAACACTCCATTCACTTCGCACAGTGAATTGAAGTGTTGGAACAGACTGCTTCTCTTTCAGAGAAACGCATGTGAGTTTCTTCCTAATGCTTGCAAGTAGCTTAAGGCACTTTCAAAGGAAAGTGATTTTCTCTGAAAGGACATCATTTAGAAAGTGAAGCAACACTCCATTCACTTCGCACAGTGAATTGAAGTGTTGGAACAGACTGCTTCTCTTTCAGAGAAATGCATGTGAGTTTCTGTTGAATGCTTGTAAGTAGCTTAAGGCACTTTCAAAGGAAAGTGATTTTCTCTGAAAGGACAGCATTTAGAAAGTGAGGCAACACTCTATTCACTTCACACAGTGAATTAAAGTGTTGGAACAGACTGCTTCTGTTTCAGAGAAACGCATGTGAGTTTCTTCCAAATGCTTGCTAGTAGCTTAAGGCACTATCAAAGGAAAGTGATTTTCTCTGAAAGGACAGCATTTAGAAAGTGAAGCAACACTCCATTCACTTCGCACAGTGAATTGAAGTGTTGGAACAGACTGCTTCTCTTTCAGAGAAATGCATGTGAGTTTTTTATGAATGCTTGAAAGTAGTTTAAGGCACTTTCAAAGGAAAGTGATTTTCTCTGAAACGACAGCATTTAGAAAGTGAGGCAACACTCCATTCACTTCGCACAGTGAATTGAAGTGTTGGAACCGACTGCTTCTCTTTCAGAGAAACGCATGTGAGTTTCTGGTGAATGCTTGTAAGTAGCTTAAGGCACTTTCAAAGGAAAGTGATTTTCTCTGAAAGGACAGCATTTAGAAAGTGAAGCAACACTCCATTCACTTCGTGCAGTGAATTGAAGTGTTGGAACAGAGTGCTTCTCTTTCATAGAAACGCCTTAGTGTTTCTTGTGAATGCTTGCAAGTTGCTTAAGGTACTTTCAAAGGAAAGTGATTTTCTCTGAAAGGACATAATTTAGAAAGTGAAGCAACACTCCATTCACTTCGCACAGTGAATTGAAGTGTTGGAACAGACTGCTTCTCTTTCAGAGAAACGCATGTGAGTTTCTGGTGAATGCTTGTAAGTAGCTTAAGGCACTTTCAAAGGAAAGTGATTTTCTCTGAAAGGACAGCATTTAGAAAGTGAAGCAACACTCCATTCACTTCGCACAGTGAATTGAAGTGTTGGAACAGACTGCTTCTCTTTCAGAGAAACGCATGTGAGTTTCTGTTGAATGCTTGTAAGTAGCTTAAGGCACTTTCAAAGGAAAGTGATTTTTTCTGAAAGGACAGCATTTAGAAAGTGAGGCAACACTCCATTCACTTCACACAGTGAATTGAAGTGCTGGAACAGACTGGTTCTCTTTCAGAGAAACGCATGTGAGTTTTTTATGAATGCTTGAAAGTAGTTTAAGGCACTTTCAAAGGAAAGTGATTTTCTCTGAAAAGACAGCATTTAGAAAGTGAGGCAACACTCCATTCACTTCGCACAGTGAATTGAAGTGTTGGAACAGACTGCTTCTCTTTCAGAGAAACGCATGTGAGTTTCTTCCTAATGCTTGCAAGTAGCTTAAGGCACTTTCAAGGGAAAGTGATTTTCTTTGAAAGGAGAGCATTTAGAAAGTGAAGCAACACTCCATCCACTTCGCACAGTGAATTGAAGTGTTGGAACAGACTGCTTCTCTTTCATAGAAACACATGTGAGTTTCTTGTGAATTCTTGCAAGTTGCTTAAGGCACTTTCAAAGGAAAGTGATTTTCTCTGAAAGGACAGCATTTAGAAAGTGAAGCAACACTCCATTCACTTCGCACAGTGAATTGAAGTGTTGGAACAGACTGCTTCTCTTTCAGAGAAACGCATGTGAGTTTTTTGTGAATGCTTGAAAGTAGTTTAAGGCACTTTCAAAGGAAAGTGATTTTCTCTGAAAGGACAGCATTTAGAAAGTGAAGCAACACTCCATTCACTTCGCACAGTGAATTGAAGTTTTGGAACGGACTGCTTCTCTTTCAGAGAAACGCATGTAAGTTTCTTCCTAATGCTTGCAAGTAGCTTAAGGCACTTTCAATGGAAAGTGATTTTCTCTGAAAGGACAGCATTTAGAAAGTGAAGCAACACTCCATTCACTTCGCACAGTGAATTGAAGTGTTGGAACAGACTGCTTCTCTTTCAGAGAAACGCATGTGAGTTTCTTCCTAATGCTTGCAAGTAGCTTAAGGCACTTTCAAAGGAAAGTGATTTTCTCTGAAAGGACATCATTTAGAAAGTGAAGCAACAATCCATTCACTTCGCACAGTGAATTGAAGTGTTGGAACAGACTGCTTCTCTTTCAGAGAAATGCATGTGAGTTTCTGTTGAATGCTTGTAAGTACCTTAAGGCACTTTCAAAGGAAAGTGATTTTCTCTGAAAGGACAGCATTTAGAAAGTGAAGCAACACTCCAATCACTTCACACAGTGAATTCAAGTGTTGGAACGGACTGCTTCTCTTTCAGAGAAACGCATGTGAGTTTCTGTTAAATGCTTGTAAGTAGCTTAAGGCACTTTCAAAGGAAAGTGATTTTCTCTGAAAGGACAGCATTTAGAAAGTGAGGCAACACTCTATTCACTTCACACAGTGAATTGAAGTGTTGGAACAGACTGCTTCTCTTTCAGAGAAACGCATGTGAGTTTTTTCCTAATGCTTGCAAGTAGCTTAAGGCACTATCAAAGGAAAGTGATTTTCTCTGAAAGGACAGCATTTAGAAAGTGAAGCAACACTCCATTCACTTCGCACAGTGAATTGAAGTGTTGGAACAGACTGCTTCTCTTTCAGAGAAACGCATGTGAGTTTTTTATGAATGCTTGAAAGTAGTTTAAGGCACTTTCAAAGGAAAGTGATTTTCTCTGAAAGGACAGCATTTAGAAAGTGAGGCAACACTCCATTCACTTTGCACAGTGAATTGAAGTGTTGGAACCGACTGCTTCTCTTTCAGAGAAACGCATGTGAGTTTCTGGTGAATGCTTGTAAGTAGCTTAAGGCACTTTCATAGGAAAGTGATTTTCTCTGAAAGGACAGCATTTAGAAAGTGAAGCAACACTCCATTCACTTCGTGCAGTGAATTGAAGTGTTGGAGCAGAGTGCTTCTCTTTCATAGAAACGCCTTAGTGTTTCTTGTGAATGCTTGCAAGTTGCTTAAGGCACTTTCAAAGGAAAGTGATTTTCTCTGAAAGGACATAATTTAGAAAGTGAAGCAACACTCCATTCACTTCGCACAGTGAATTGAAGTGTTGGAACCGACTGCTTCTCTTTCAGAGAAACGCATGTGAGTTTCTGGTGAATGCTTGTAAGTAGATTAAGGCACTTTCAAAGGAAAGTGATTTTCTCTGAAAGGACAGCATTTAGAAAGTGAGGCAACACTCCATTCACTTCGCACAGTGAATTGAAGTGTTGGAACAGACTGCTTCTTTTTCAGAGAGAAGCATGTGAGTTTCTGGTGAATGCTTGTAAGTACCTTAAGGCACTTTCAAAGGAAAGTGATTTTCTCTGAAAGGACAGCATTTAGAAAGTGAAGCAACACTCCATTCACTTCGCAGAGTGAATTGAAGTATTGGAACAGACTGCTTCTCTTTCAGAGAAACGCATGTGAGTTTCTGGTGAATGCTTGTAAGTAGCTTAAGGCACTTTCAAAGGAAAGTGATTTTCTCTGAAAGGACAGCATTTAGAAAGTGAAGCAACACTCCATTCACTTCGCACAGTGAATTGAAGTGTTGGAACAGACTGCTTCTCTTTCAGAGAAACGCATGTGAGTTTCTGTTGAATGCTTGTAAGTAGCTTAAGGCACTTTCAAAGGAAAGTGATTTTCTCTGAAAGGACAGCATTTAGAAAGTGAGGCAACACTCCATTCACTTCGCACATTGAATTGAAGTGTTGGAACCGACTGCTTCTCTTTCAGAGAAACGCATGTGAGTTTCTGGTGAATGCTTGTAAGTACCTTAAGGCACTTTCAAAGGAAAGTGATTTTCTCTGAAAGGACAGCATTTAGAAAGTGAAGCAACACTCCATTCACTTTGAACAGTGAATTGAAGTGTTGGAGCAGAGTGCTTCTCTTTCATAGAAACGCCTTAGTGTTTCTTGTGAATGCTTGCAAGTTGCTTAAGGCACTTTCAAAGGAAAGTGATTTTCTCTGAAAGGACAGCATTTAGAAAGTGAGGCAACACTCCATTCACTTCGCACAGTGAATTGAAGTGTTGGAACCGACTGCTTCTTTTTCAGAGAGACGCATGTGAGTTTCTGGTGAATGCTTGTAAGTAGCTTAAGGCACTTTCAAAGGAAAGTGATTTTCTCTGAAAGGACAGCATTTAGAAAGTGAAGCAACACTCCATTCACTTCGCACAGTGAATTGAAGTGTTGGAACAGACTGCTTCTCTTTCAGAGAAACGCATGTGTGTTTCTGTTGAATGCTTGTAAGTAGCTTAAGGCACTTTCAAAGGAAAGTGATTTTCTCTGAAAGGACAGCATTTAGAAAGTGAGGCAACACTCCATTCACTTCACACAGTGAATTGAAGTGTTGGAACAGACTGCTTCTCTTTCAGAGAAACGCATGTGAGTTTTTTATGAATGCTTGAAAGTAGTTAAGGCACTTTCAAAGGAAAGTGATTTTCTCTGAAAGGACAGCATTTAGAAAGTGAGGCAACACTCCATTCACTTCGCACAGTGAATTGAAGTGTTGGAACAGACTGCTTCTTTTTCAGAGAAATGCATGTGAGTTTCTGGTGAATGCTTGTAAGTACCTTAAGGCACTTTCAAAGGAAAGTGATTTTCTCTGAAAGGACAGCATTTAGAAAGTGAAGCAACACTCCATTCACTTCGCAGAGTGAATTGAAGTATTGGAACAGACTGCTTCTTTTTCAGAGAAACGCATGTGAGTTTCTGGTGAATGCTTGTAAGTAGCTTAAGGCACTTTCAAAGGAAAGTGATTTTCTCTGAAAGGACAGCATTTAGAATGTGAAGCAACACTCCATTCACTTCGCACAGTGAATTGAAGTGTTGGAACAGACTGCTTCTCTTTCATAGAAACGCCTTAGTGTTTCTTGTGAATGCTTGCAAGTTGCTTAAGGCACTTTCAAAGGAAAGTGATTTTCTCTGAAAGGACATAATTTAGAAAGTGAAGCAACACTCCATTCACTTCGCACAGTGAATTGAAGTGTTGGAACAGACTGCTTCTCTTTCAGAGAAACGCATGTGAGTTTCTGTTGAATGCTTGTAAGTAGCTTAAGGCACTTTCAAAGGAAAGTGATTTTCTCTGAAAGGACAGCATTTAGAAAGTGAAGCAACACTCCATTCACATCGCACAGTGAATTGAAGTGTTGGAACAGACTGCTTCTCTTTCAGAGAAACGCATGTGAGTTTCAGTTGAATGCTTGTAAGTAGCTTAAGGCACTTTCAAAGGAAAGTGATTTTCTCTGAAAGGACAGCATTTAGAAAGTGAGGCAACACTCCATTCACTTCACACAGTGAATTGAAGTGCTGGAACAGACTGCTTCTCTTTCAGAGAAACGCATGTGAGTTTTTTATGAATGCTTGAAAGTAGTTAAGGCACTTTCAAAGGAAAGTGATTTTCTCTGAAAGGACAGCATTTAGAAAGTGAGGCAACACTCCATTCACTTCGCACAGTGAATTGAAGTGTTGGAACAGACTGCTTCTTTTTCAGAGAGAAGCATGTGAGTTTCTGTTGAATGCTTGTAAGTAGCTTAAGGCACTTTCAAAGGAAAGTGATTTTCTCTGAAAGGACAGCATTTAGAAAGTGAAGCAACACTCCATTCACTTCGCAGAGTGAATTGAAGTATTGGAACAGACTGCTTCTCTTTCAGAGAAACGCATGTGAGTTTCTGGTGAATGCTTGTAAGTAGCTTAAGGCACTTTCAAAGGAAAGTGATTTTCTCTGAAAGGAC
Organism: Myodes glareolus; assembly: GCF_982192425.1. Taxonomy (NCBI): domain Eukaryota; kingdom Metazoa; phylum Chordata; class Mammalia; order Rodentia; family Cricetidae; genus Myodes; species Myodes glareolus. The sequence continues at coordinate 226,620 of NW_028263274.1, forward strand.
AGCATTTAGAAAGTGAAGCAACACTCCATTCACTTCACACAGTGAATTGAAGTGCTGGAACAGACTGCTTCTCTTTCAGAGAAACGCATGTGAGTTTTTTATGAATGCTTGAAAGTAGTTTAAGGCACTTTCAAAGGAAAGTGATTTTCTCTGAAAGGACAGCATTTAGAAAGTGAGGAAACACTCAATTCACTTCGCACAGTGAATTGAAGTGTTGGAACAGACTGCTTCTCTTTCAGAGAAACGCATGTGAGTTTCTGGTGAATGCTTGTAAGTACCTTAAGGCACTTTCAAAGGAAAGTGATTTTCTCTGAAAGGACAGCATTTAGAAAGTGAAGCAACACTCCATTCACTTCGCAGAGTGAATTGAAGTATTGGAACAGACTACTTCTTTTTCAGAGAAACGCATGTGAGTTTCTGGTGAATGCTTGTAAGTAGCTTAAGGCACTTTCAAACGAAAGTGATTTTCTCTGAAAGGACAGCATTTAGAAAGTGAAGCAACACTCCATTCACTTCGCACAGTGAATTGAAGTGTTGGAACAGACTGCTTCTCTTTCAGAGAAACGCATGTGAGTTTCTGTTGAATGCTTGTAAGTAGCTTAAGGCACTTTCAAAGGAAAGTGATTTTCTCTGAAAGGACAGCATTTAGAAAGTGAAGCAACACTCCATTCCCTTCGTGCAGTGAATTGAAGTATTGGAAAAGAGTGCTTCTCTTTCATAGAAATGCATTAGTGTTTCTTGTGAATGCTTGTAAGTTGCTTAAGGCACTTTCAAAGGAAAGTGATTTTCTCTGAAAGGACATCATTTAGAAAGTGAAGCAACACTCCATTCACTTCGCACAGTGAATTGAAGTGTTGGAACAGACTGCTTCTCTTTCAGAGAAATGCATGTGAGTTTCTGTTGAATGCTTGTAAGTAGCTTAAGGCACTTTCAAAGGAAAGTGATAATCTCTGAAAGGACATCATTTAGAAAGTGAAGCAACACTCCATTCACTTCGCACAGTGAATTGAAGTGTTGGAACAGACTGCTTCTCTTTCAGAAAAATGCATGTGAGTTTCTTCCTAATGCTTGCAAGTAGCTTAAGGCACTTTCAAAGGAAAGTGATTTTCTCTGAAAGGACAGCATTTAGAAAGTGAAGCAACACACCATTCACTTCGCACAGTGAATTGAAGTGTTGGAACAGACTACTTCTTTTTCAGAGGGACGCATGTGAGTTTCTGGTGAATGCTTGTAAGTAGCTTAAGGCACTTTCAAAGGAAAGTGATTTTCTCTGAAAGGACAGCATTTAGAAAGTGAGGCAACACTCCATTCACTTCACACAGTGAATTGAAGTGCTGGAACAGACTGCTTCTCTTTCAGAGAAACGCATGTGAGTTTTTTATGAATGCTTGAAAGTAGTTAAGGCACTTTCAAAGGAAAGTGATTTTCTCTGAAAGGACAGCATTTACAAAGTGAGGCAACACTCCATTCACTTCGCACAGTGAATTGAAGTGTTGGAACAGACTGCTTCTTTTTCAGAGAGACGCATGTGAGTTTCTGGTGAATGCTTGTAAGTACCTTAAGGCACTTTCAAAGGAAAGTGATTTTCTCTGAAAGGACAGCATTTAGAAAGTGAAGCAACACTCCATTCACTTCGCAGAGTGAATTGAAGTATTGGAACAGACTGCTTCTTTTTCAGAGAAACGCATGTGAGTTTCTGATGAATGCTTGTAAGTAGCTTAAGGCACTTTCAAAGGAAAGTGATTTTCTCTGAAAGGACAGCATTTAGAAAGTGAGGCAACACTCCATTCACTTCGCACATTGAATTGAAGTGTTGGAACCGACTGCTTCTCTTTCAGAGAAACGCATGTGAGTTTCTGGTGAATGCTTGTAAGTACCTTAAGGCACTTTCAAAGGAAAGTGATTTTCTCTGAAAGGACAGCATTTAGAAAGTGAAGCAACACTCCATTCACTTCGTGCAGTGAATTGAAGTTTGGAGCAGAGTGCTTCTCTTTCATAGAAACGCCTTAGTGTTTCTTGTGAATGCTTGCAAGTTGCTTAAGGCACTTTCAAAGGAAAGTGATTTTCTCTGAAAGGACAGCATTTAGAAAGTGAGGCAACACTCCATTCAATTCGCACAGTGAATTGAAGTGTTGGAACCGACTGCTTCTTTTTCAGAGAGACGCATGTGAGTTTCTGGTGAATGCTTGTAAGTAGCTTAAGGCACTTTCAAAGGAAAGTGATTTTCTCTGAAAGGACAGCATTTAGAAAGTGAAGCAACACTCCATTCACTTCGCACAGTGAATTGAAGTGTTGGAACAGACTGCTTCTCTTTTAGAGAAACGCATGTGAGTTTCTGTTGAATGCTTGTAAGTAGCTTAAGGCACTTTCAAAGGAAAGTGATTTTCTCTGAAAGGACAGCATATAGAAAGTGAGGCAACACTCCATTCACTTCACACAGTGAATTGAAGTGTTGGAACAGACTGCTTCTCTTTCAGAGAAACGCATGTGAGTTTTTTATGAATGCTTGAAAGTAGTTAAGGCACTTTCAAAGGAAAGTGATTTTCTCTGAAAGGACAGCATTTAGAAAGTGAGGCAACACTCCATTCACTTCGCACAGTGAATTGAAGTGTTGGAACAGACTGCTTCTTTTTCAGAGAAACGCATGTGAGTTTCTGGTGAATGCTTGTAAGTACCTTAAGGCACTTTCAAAGGAAAGTGATTTTCTCTGAAAGGACAGCATTTAGAAAGTGAAGCAACACTCCATTCACTTCGCAGAGTGAATTGAAGTATTGGAACAGACTGCTTCTTTTTCAGAGAAACGCATGTGAGTTTCTGGTGAATGCTTGTAAGTAGCTTAAGGCACTTTCAAAGGAAAGTGATTTTCTCTGAAAGGACAGCATTTAGAATGTGAAGCAACACTCCATTCACTTCGAACAGTGAATTGAAGTGTTGGAACAGACTGCTTTTCTTTCAGAGAAACGCATGTGAGTTTCTGTTGAATGCTTGTACGTAGCTTAAGGCACTTTCAAAGGAAAGTGATTTTCTCTGAAAGGACAGCATTTAGAAAGTGAGGCAACACTCCATTCACTTCGCACAGTGAATTGAAGTGTTGGAACCGACTGCTTCTCTTTCAGAGAAACGCATGTGAGTTTCTGGTGAATGCTTGTAAGTACCTTAAGGCACTTTCAAAGGAAAGTGATTTTCTCTGAAAGGACAGCATTTAGAAAGTGAAGCAACACTCCATTCACTTCGTGCAGTGAATTGAAGTGTTGGAGCAAAGTGCTTCTCTTTCATAGAAACGCCTTAGTGTTTCTTGTGAATGCTTGCAAGTTGCTTAAGGCACTTTCAAAGGAAAGTGATTTTCTCTGAAAGGACATAATTTAGAAAGTAAAGCAACACTCCATTCACTTCACACAGTGAATTGAAGTGTTGGAACAGACTGCTTCTCTTTCAGAGAAACGCATGTGAGTTTCTGTTGAATGCTTGTAAGTAGCTTAAGGCACTTTCAAAGGAAAGTGATTTTCTCTGAAAGGACAGCATTTAGAAAGTGAAGCAACACTCCATTCACTTCGCACAGTGAATTGAAGTGTTGGAACAGACTGCTTCTCTTTCAGAGAAACGCATGTGAGTTTCTGTTGAATGCTTGTAAGTCGCTTAAGGCACTTTCAAAGGAAAGTGATTTTCTCTGAAAGGACAGCATTTAGAAAGTGAGGCAACATTCCATTCACTTCACACAGTGAATTGAAGTGCTGGAACAGACTGCTTCTCTTTCAGAGAAACGCACGTGAGTTTTTTATGAATGCTTGAAAGTAGTTAAGGCACTTTCAAAGGAAAGTGATTTTCTCTGAAAGGACAGCATATAGAAAGTGAAGCAACACTCCATTCACTTCGCAGAGTGAATTGAAGTATTGGAACAGACTGCTTCTTTTTCAGAGAAACGCATGTGAGTTTCTGGTGAATGCTTGTAAGTAGCTTAAGGCACTTTCAAAGGAAAGTGATTTTCTCTGAAAGGACAGCATTTAGAATGTGAAGCAACACTCCATTCACTTCGCACAGTGAATTGAAGTGTTGGAACAGACTGCTTCTCTTTCATAGAAACGCCTTAGTGTTTCTTGTGAATGCTTGCAAGTTGCTTAAGGCACTTTCAAAGGAAAGTGATTTTCTCTGAAAGGACATAATTTAGAAAGTGAAGCAACACTCCATTCACTTCGCACAGTGAATTGAAGTGTTGGAACAGACTGCTTCTCTTTCAGAGAAACGCATGTGAGTTTCTGTTGAATGCTTGTAAGTAGCTTAAGGCACTTTCAAAGGAAAGTGATTTTCTCTGAAAGGACAGCATTTAGAAAGTGAAGCAACACTCCATTCACATCGCACAGTGAATTGAAGTGTTGGAACAGACTGCTTCTCTTTCAGAGAAACGCATGTGAGTTTCAGTTGAATGCTTGTAAGTAGCTTAAGGCACTTTCAAAGGAAAGTGATTTTCTCTGAAAGGACAGCATTTAGAAAGTGAGGCAACACTCCATTCACTTCACACAGTGAATTGAAGTGCTGGAACAGACTGCTTCTCTTTCAGAGAAACGCATGTGAGTTTTTTATGAATGCTTGAAAGTAGTTAAGGCACTTTCAAAGGAAAGTGATTTTCTCTGAAAGGACAGCATTTAGAAAGTGAGGCAACACTCCATTCACTTCGCACAGTGAATTGAAGTGTTGGAACAGACTGCTTCTTTTTCAGAGAGAAGCATGTGAGTTTCTGTTGAATGCTTGTAAGTAGCTTAAGGCACTTTCAAAGGAAAGTGATTTTCTCTGAAAGGACAGCATTTAGAAAGTGAAGCAACACTCCATTCACTTCGCAGAGTGAATTGAAGTATTGGAACAGACTGCTTCTCTTTCAGAGAAACGCATGTGAGTTTCTGGTGAATGCTTGTAAGTAGCTTAAGGCACTTTCAAAGGAAAGTGATTTTCTCTGAAAGGACAGCATTTAGAAAGTGAAGCAACACTCCATTCACTTCACACAGTGAATTGAAGTGCTGGAACAGACTGCTTCTCTTTCAGAGAAACGCATGTGAGTTTTTTATGAATGCTTGAAAGTAGTTTAAGGCACTTTCAAAGGAAAGTGATTTTCTCTGAAAGGACAGCATTTAGAAAGTGAGGAAACACTCAATTCACTTCGCACAGTGAATTGAAGTGTTGGAACAGACTGCTTCTCTTTCAGAGAAACGCATGTGAGTTTCTGGTGAATGCTTGTAAGTACCTTAAGGCACTTTCAAAGGAAAGTGATTTTCTCTGAAAGGACAGCATTTAGAAAGTGAAGCAACACTCCATTCACTTCGCAGAGTGAATTGAAGTATTGGAACAGACTACTTCTTTTTCAGAGAAACGCATGTGAGTTTCTGGTGAATGCTTGTAAGTAGCTTAAGGCACTTTCAAACGAAAGTGATTTTCTCTGAAAGGACAGCATTTAGAAAGTGAAGCAACACTCCATTCACTTCGCACAGTGAATTGAAGTGTTGGAACAGACTGCTTCTCTTTCAGAGAAACGCATGTGAGTTTCTGTTGAATGCTTGTAAGTAGCTTAAGGCACTTTCAAAGGAAAGTGATTTTCTCTGAAAGGACAGCATTTAGAAAGTGAAGCAACACTCCATTCCCTTCGTGCAGTGAATTGAAGTATTGGAAAAGAGTGCTTCTCTTTCATAGAAATGCATTAGTGTTTCTTGTGAATGCTTGTAAGTTGCTTAAGGCACTTTCAAAGGAAAGTGATTTTCTCTGAAAGGACATCATTTAGAAAGTGAAGCAACACTCCATTCACTTCGCACAGTGAATTGAAGTGTTGGAACAGACTGCTTCTCTTTCAGAGAAATGCATGTGAGTTTCTGTTGAATGCTTGTAAGTAGCTTAAGGCACTTTCAAAGGAAAGTGATAATCTCTGAAAGGACATCATTTAGAAAGTGAAGCAACACTCCATTCACTTCGCACAGTGAATTGAAGTGTTGGAACAGACTGCTTCTCTTTCAGAAAAATGCATGTGAGTTTCTTCCTAATGCTTGCAAGTAGCTTAAGGCACTTTCAAAGGAAAGTGATTTTCTCTGAAAGGACAGCATTTAGAAAGTGAAGCAACACACCATTCACTTCGCACAGTGAATTGAAGTGTTGGAACAGACTACTTCTTTTTCAGAGGGACGCATGTGAGTTTCTGGTGAATGCTTGTAAGTAGCTTAAGGCACTTTCAAAGGAAAGTGATTTTCTCTGAAAGGACAGCATTTAGAAAGTGAGGCAACACTCCATTCACTTCACACAGTGAATTGAAGTGCTGGAACAGACTGCTTCTCTTTCAGAGAAACGCATGTGAGTTTTTTATGAATGCTTGAAAGTAGTTAAGGCACTTTCAAAGGAAAGTGATTTTCTCTGAAAGGACAGCATTTACAAAGTGAGGCAACACTCCATTCACTTCGCACAGTGAATTGAAGTGTTGGAACAGACTGCTTCTTTTTCAGAGAGACGCATGTGAGTTTCTGGTGAATGCTTGTAAGTACCTTAAGGCACTTTCAAAGGAAAGTGATTTTCTCTGAAAGGACAGCATTTAGAAAGTGAAGCAACACTCCATTCACTTCGCAGAGTGAATTGAAGTATTGGAACAGACTGCTTCTTTTTCAGAGAAACGCATGTGAGTTTCTGATGAATGCTTGTAAGTAGCTTAAGGCACTTTCAAAGGAAAGTGATTTTCTCTGAAAGGACAGCATTTAGAAAGTGAGGCAACACTCCATTCACTTCGCACATTGAATTGAAGTGTTGGAACCGACTGCTTCTCTTTCAGAGAAACGCATGTGAGTTTCTGGTGAATGCTTGTAAGTACCTTAAGGCACTTTCAAAGGAAAGTGATTTTCTCTGAAAGGACAGCATTTAGAAAGTGAAGCAACACTCCATTCACTTCGTGCAGTGAATTGAAGTTTGGAGCAGAGTGCTTCTCTTTCATAGAAACGCCTTAGTGTTTCTTGTGAATGCTTGCAAGTTGCTTAAGGCACTTTCAAAGGAAAGTGATTTTCTCTGAAAGGACAGCATTTAGAAAGTGAGGCAACACTCCATTCAATTCGCACAGTGAATTGAAGTGTTGGAACCGACTGCTTCTTTTTCAGAGAGACGCATGTGAGTTTCTGGTGAATGCTTGTAAGTAGCTTAAGGCACTTTCAAAGGAAAGTGATTTTCTCTGAAAGGACAGCATTTAGAAAGTGAAGCAACACTCCATTCACTTCGCACAGTGAATTGAAGTGTTGGAACAGACTGCTTCTCTTTTAGAGAAACGCATGTGAGTTTCTGTTGAATGCTTGTAAGTAGCTTAAGGCACTTTCAAAGGAAAGTGATTTTCTCTGAAAGGACAGCATATAGAAAGTGAGGCAACACTCCATTCACTTCACACAGTGAATTGAAGTGTTGGAACAGACTGCTTCTCTTTCAGAGAAACGCATGTGAGTTTTTTATGAATGCTTGAAAGTAGTTAAGGCACTTTCAAAGGAAAGTGATTTTCTCTGAAAGGACAGCATTTAGAAAGTGAGGCAACACTCCATTCACTTCGCACAGTGAATTGAAGTGTTGGAACAGACTGCTTCTTTTTCAGAGAAACGCATGTGAGTTTCTGGTGAATGCTTGTAAGTACCTTAAGGCACTTTCAAAGGAAAGTGATTTTCTCTGAAAGGACAGCATTTAGAAAGTGAAGCAACACTCCATTCACTTCGCAGAGTGAATTGAAGTATTGGAACAGACTGCTTCTTTTTCAGAGAAACGCATGTGAGTTTCTGGTGAATGCTTGTAAGTAGCTTAAGGCACTTTCAAAGGAAAGTGATTTTCTCTGAAAGGACAGCATTTAGAATGTGAAGCAACACTCCATTCACTTCGAACAGTGAATTGAAGTGTTGGAACAGACTGCTTTTCTTTCAGAGAAACGCATGTGAGTTTCTGTTGAATGCTTGTACGTAGCTTAAGGCACTTTCAAAGGAAAGTGATTTTCTCTGAAAGGACAGCATTTAGAAAGTGAGGCAACACTCCATTCACTTCGCACAGTGAATTGAAGTGTTGGAACCGACTGCTTCTCTTTCAGAGAAACGCATGTGAGTTTCTGGTGAATGCTTGTAAGTACCTTAAGGCACTTTCAAAGGAAAGTGATTTTCTCTGAAAGGACAGCATTTAGAAAGTGAAGCAACACTCCATTCACTTCGTGCAGTGAATTGAAGTGTTGGAGCAAAGTGCTTCTCTTTCATAGAAACGCCTTAGTGTTTCTTGTGAATGCTTGCAAGTTGCTTAAGGCACTTTCAAAGGAAAGTGATTTTCTCTGAAAGGACATAATTTAGAAAGTAAAGCAACACTCCATTCACTTCACACAGTGAATTGAAGTGTTGGAACAGACTGCTTCTCTTTCAGAGAAACGCATGTGAGTTTCTGTTGAATGCTTGTAAGTAGCTTAAGGCACTTTCAAAGGAAAGTGATTTTCTCTGAAAGGACAGCATTTAGAAAGTGAAGCAACACTCCATTCACTTCGCACAGTGAATTGAAGTGTTGGAACAGACTGCTTCTCTTTCAGAGAAACGCATGTGAGTTTCTGTTGAATGCTTGTAAGTCGCTTAAGGCACTTTCAAAGGAAAGTGATTTTCTCTGAAAGGACAGCATTTAGAAAGTGAGGCAACATTCCATTCACTTCACACAGTGAATTGAAGTGCTGGAACAGACTGCTTCTCTTTCAGAGAAACGCACGTGAGTTTTTTATGAATGCTTGAAAGTAGTTAAGGCACTTTCAAAGGAAAGTGATTTTCTCTGAAAGGACAGCATTTAGAAAGTGAGGCAACACTCCATTCACTTCGCACAGTGAATTGAAGTGTTGGAACAGACTGCTTCTTTTTCAGAGAGACGCATGTGAGTTTCTGGTGAATGCTTGTAAGTAGCTTAAGGCACTTTCAAAGGAAAGTGATTTTCTCTGAAAGGACAGCATTTAGAAAGTGAGGCAACACTCCATTCACTTCACACAGTGAATTGAAGTGCTGGAACAGACTGCTTCCCTTTCAGAGAAACGCATGTGAGTTTTTTATGAATGCTTGAAAGTAGTTAAGGCACTTTCAAAGGAAAGTGATTTTCTCTGAAAGGACAGCATTTAGAAAGTGAGGCAACACTCCATTCACTTCGCACAGTGAATTGAAGTGTTGGAACGGACTGCTTCTCTTTCAGAGAAACGCATGTGAGTTTCTTCCTAATGCTTGCAAGTAGCTTAAGGCACTTTCAAAGGAAAGTGATTTTCTCTGAAAGAACAGCATTTAGAAAGTGAAGCAACACTCCACTGCGCACAGTGAATTGAAGTGTTGGAACAGACTGCTTCTCTTTCAGAGAAACGCATGTGAGTTTCTGTTAAATGCTTGTAAGTAGCTTAAGGCACTTTCAAAGGAAAGTGATTTTCTCTGAAAGGACAGCATTTAGAAAGTGAGGCAACACTCTATTCACTTCACACAGTGAATTGAAGTGTTGGAACAGACTGCTTCTGTTTCAGAGAAACGCATGTGAGTTTCTTCCTAATGCTTGCAAGTAGCTTAAGGCACTATCAAAGGAAAGTGATTTTCTCTGAAAGGACAGCATTTAGAAAGTGAAGCAACACTCCATTCACTTCGCACAGTGAATTGAAGTGTTGGAACAGACTGCTTCTCTTTCAGAGAAACGAATGTGAGTTTTTTATGAATGCTTGAAAGTAGTTTAAGGCACTTTCAAAGGAAAGTGATTTTCTCTGAAACGACAGCATTTAGAAAGTGAGGCAACACTCCATTCACTTCGCACAGTGAATTGAAGTGTTGGAACCGACTGCTTCTCTTTCAGAGAAACGCATGTGAGTTTCTGGTGAATGCTTGTAAGTAGCTTAAGGCACTTTCAAAGGAAAGTGATTTTCTCTGAAAGGACAGCATTTAGAACGTGAAGCAACACTCCATTCACTTCGTGCAGTGAATTGAAGTGTTGGAACAGAGTGCTTCTCTTTCATAGAAACGCCTTAGTGTTTCTTGTGAATGCTTGCAAGTTGCTTAAGGTACTTTCAAAGGAAAGTGATTTTCTCTGAAAGGACATAATTTAGAAAGTGAAGCAACACTCCATTCACTTCGCACAGTGAATTGAAGTGTTGGAACAGACTGCTTCTCTTTCAGAGAAACGCATGTGAGTTTCTGGTCAATGCTTGTAAGTAGCTTAAGGCACTTTCAAAGGAAAGTGATTTTCTCTGAAAGGACAGCATTTAGAAAGTGAAGCAACACTCCATTCACTTCGCACAGTGAATTGAAGTGTTGGAACAGACTGCTTCTCTTTCAGAGAAACGCATGTGAGTTTCTGTTGAATGCTTGTAAGTAGCTTAAGGCACTTTCAAAGGAAAGTGATTTTCTCTGAAAGGACAGCATTTAGAAAGTGAGGCAACACTCCATTCACTGCACACAGTGAATTGAAGTGCTGGAACAGACTGCTTCTCTTTCAGAGAAACGCATGTGAGTTTTTTATGAATGCTTGAAAGTAGTTTAAGGCACTTTCAAAGGAAAGTGATTTTCTCTGAAAGGACAGCATTTAGAAAGTGAGGCAACACTCCATTCACTTCGCACAGTGAATTGAAGTGTTGGAACAGACTGCTTCTCTTTCAGAGAAACGCATGTGAGTTTCTTCCTAATGCTTGCAAGTAGCTTAAGGCACTTTCAAGGGAAAGTGATTTTCTCTGAAAGGACAGCATTTAGAAAGTGAAGCAACACTCCATTCACTTCGCACAGTGAATTGAAGTGTTGGAACAGACTGCTTCTCTTTCAGAGAAACGCATGTGAGTTTTTTGTGAATGCTTGAAAGTAGTTTAAGGCACTTTCAAAGGAAAGTGATTTTCTCTGAAAGGACAGCATTTAGAAAGTGAAGCAACACTCCATTCACTTCGCACAGTGAATTGAAGTTTTGGAATCGACTGCTTCTCTTTCAGAGAAACGCATGTAAGTTTCTTCCTAATGCTTGCAAGTAGCTTAAGGCACTTTCAATGGAAAGTGATTTTCTCTGAAAGGACAGCATTTAGAAAGTGAAGCAACACTCCATTCACTTCGCACAGTGAATTGAAGTGTTGGAACAGACTGCTTCTCTTTCAGAGAAACGCATGTGAGTTTCTGTTAAATGCTTGTAAGTAGCTTAAGGCACTTTCAAAGGAAAGTGATTTTCTCTGAAAGGACAGCATTTAGAAAGTGAGGCAACACTCTATTCACTTCACACAGTGAATTGAAGTGTTGGAACAGACTGCTTCTCTTTCAGAGAAACGCATGTGAGTTTTTTCCTAATGCTTGCAAGTAGCTTAAGGCACTATCAAAGGAAAGTGATTTTCTCTGAAAGGACAGCATTTAGAAAGTGAAGCAACACTCCATTCACTTCGCACAGTGAATTGAAGTGTTGGAACAGACTGCTTCTCTTTCAGAGAAACGCATGTGAGTTTTTTATGAATGCTTGAAAGTAGTTTAAGGCACTTTCAAAGGAAAGTGATTTTCTCTGAAAGGACAGCATTTAGAAAGTCAGGCAACACTCCATTCACTTCGCACAGTGAATTGAAGTGTTGGAACCGACTGCTTCTCTTTCAGAGAAACGCATGTGAGTTTCTGGTGAATGCTTGTAAGTAGCTTAAGGCACTTTCAAACGAAAGTGATTTTCTCTGAAAGGACAGCATTTAGAAAGTGAAGCAACACTCCATTCACTTCGTGCAGTGAATTGAAGTGTTGGAGCAGAGTGCTTCTCTTTCATAGAAACGCCTTAGTGTTTCTTGTGAATGCTTGCAAGTTGCTTAAGGCACTTTCAAAGGAAAGTGATTTTCTCTGAAAGGACATAATTTAGAAAGTGAAGCAACACTCCATTCACTTCGCACAGTGAATTGAAGTGTTGGAACAGACTGCTTCTCTTTCAGAGAAACGCATGTGAGTTTCTGGTGAATGCTTGTAAGTAGCTTAAGGCACTTTCAAAGGAAAGTGATTTTCTCTGAAAGGACAGCATTTAGAAAGTGAAGCAACACTCCATTCACTTCGCACAGTGAATTGAAGTGTTGGAACAGACTGCTTCTCTTTCAGAGAAACGCATGTGAGTTTTTTGTGAATGCTTGAAAGTAGTTTAAGGCACTTTCAAAGGAAAGTGATTTTCTCTGAAAGGACAGCATTTAGAAAGTGAAGCAACACTCCATTCACTTCGCACAGTGAATTGAAGTTTTGGAACCGACTGCTTCTCTTTCAGAGAAACGCATGTAAGTTTCTTCCTAATGCTTGCAAGTAGCTTAAGGCACTTTCAATGGAAAGTGATTTTCTCTGAAAGGACAGCATTTAGAAAGTGAAGCAACACTCCATTCACTTCGCACAGTGAATTGAAGTGTTGGAACAGACTGCTTCTCTTTCAGAGAAACGCATGTGAGTTTCTGTTAAATGCTTGTAAGTAGCTTAAGGCACTTTCAAAGGAAAGTGATTTTCTCTGAAAGGACAGCATTTAGAAAGTGAGGCAACACTCTATTCACTTCACACAGTGAATTGAAGTGTTGGAACAGACTGCTTCTCTTTCAGAGAAACGCATGTGAGTTTTTTCCTAATGCTTGCAAGTAGCTTAAGGCACTATCAAAGGAAAGTGATTTTCTCTGAAAGGACAGCATTTAGAAAGTGAAGCAACACTCCATTCACTTCGCACAGTGAATTGAAGTGTTGGAACAGACTGCTTCTCTTTCAGAGAAACGCATGTGAGTTTTTTATGAATGCTTGAAAGTAGTTTAAGGCACTTTCAAAGGAAAGTGATTTTCTCTGAAAGGACAGCATTTAGAAAGTCAGGCAACACTCCATTCACTTCGCACAGTGAATTGAAGTGTTGGAACCGACTGCTTCTCTTTCAGAGAAACGCATGTGAGTTTCTGGTGAATGCTTGTAAGTAGCTTAAGGCACTTTCAAACGAAAGTGATTTTCTCTGAAAGGACAGCATTTAGAAAGTGAAGCAACACTCCATTCACTTCGTGCAGTGAATTGAAGTGTTGGAGCAGAGTGCTTCTCTTTCATAGAAACGCCTTAGTGTTTCTTGTGAATGCTTGCAAGTTGCTTAAGGCACTTTCAAAGGAAAGTGATTTTCTCTGAAAGGACATAATTTAGAAAGTGAAGCAACACTCCATTCACTTCGCACAGTGAATTGAAGTGTTGGAACAGACTGCTTCTCTTTCAGAGAAACGCATGTGAGTTTCTGGTGAATGCTTGTAAGTAGCTTAAGGCACTTTCAAAGGAAAGTGATTTTCTCTGAAAGGACAGCATTTAGAAAGTGAAGCAACACTCCATTCACTTCGCACAGTGAATTGAAGTGTTGGAATAGACTGCTTCTCTTTCAGAGAAACGCATGTGAGTTTCTGTTTAATGCTTTTAAGTAGCTTAAGGCACTTTCAAAGGAAAGTGATTTTCTCTGAAAGGACAGCATTTAGAAAGTGAGGCAACACTCCATTCACTTCACACAGTGAATTGAAGTGCTGGAACAGACTGCTTCTCTTTCAGAGAAACGCATGTGAGTTTTTTATGAATGCTTGAAAGTAGTTAAGGCACTTTCAAAGGAAAGTGATTTTCTCTGAAAGGACAGCATTTAGAAAGTGAGGCAACACTCCATTCACTTCGCACAGTGAATTGAAGTGTTGGAAGAGACTGCTTCTTTTTCAGAGAGACGCATGTGAGTTTCTGGTGAATGCTTGTAAGTACCTTAAGGCACTTTCAAAGGAAAGTGATTTTCTCTGAAAGGACAGCATTTAGAAAGTGAAGCAACACTCCATTCACTTCGCAGAGTGAATTGAACTATTGGAACAGACTGCTTCTTTTTCAGAGAAACGCATGTGAGTTTCTGGTGAATGCTTGTAAGTAGCTTAAGGCACTTTCAAAGGAAAGTGATTTTCTCTGAAAGGACAGCATTTAGAAAGTGAAGCAACACTCCATTCACTTCGCACAGTGAATTGAAGTGTTGGAACAGACTGCTTCTCTTTCAGAGAAACGCATGTGAGTTTCTGTTGAATGCTTGTAAGTAGCTTAAGGCACTTTCAAAGGAAAGTGATTTTCTCTGAAAGGACAGCATTTAGAAAGTGAGGCAACACTCCATTCACTTCGCACAGTGAATTGAAGTGTTGGAACCGACTGCTTCTCTTTCAGAGAAACGCATGTGAGTTTCTGGTGAATGCTTGTAAGTACCTTAAGGCACTTTCAAAGGAAAGTGATTTTCTCTGAAAGGACAGCATTTAGAAAGTGAAGCAACACTCCATTCACTTCGTGCAGTGAATTGAAGTGTTGGAGCAGAGTGCTTCTCTTTCATAGAAACGCCTTAGTGTTTCTTGTGAATGCTTGCAAGTTGCTTAAGGCACTTTCAAAGGAAAGTGATTTTCTCTGAAAGGACAGCATTTAGAAAGTGAGGCAACACTCCATTCACTTCGCACAGTGAATTGAAGTGTTGGAACCGACTGCTTCTTTTTCAGAGAGACGCATGTGAGTTTCTGGTGAATGCTTGTAAGTACCTTAAGGCACTTTCAAAGGAAAGTGATTTTCTCTGAAAGGACAGCATTTAGAAAGTGAAGCAACACTCCATTCACTTCGCACAGTGAATTGAAGTGTTGGAACCGACTGCTTCTTTTTCAGAGAGACGCATGTGAGTTTCTGGTGAATGCTTGTAAGTAGCTTAAGGCACTTTCAAAGGAAAGTGATTTTCTCTGAAAGGACAGCATTTAGAAAGTGAGGCAACACTCCATTCACTTCACACAGTGAATTGAAGTGCTGGAACAGACTGCTTCTCTTTCAGGGAAACGCATGTGAGTTTTTTATGAATGCTTGAAAGTAGTTAAGGCACTTTCAAAGGAAAGTGATTTTCTCTGAAAGGACAGCATTTAGAAAGTGAGGCAACACTCCATTCACTTCGCACAGTGAATTGAAGTGTTGGAACAGACTGCTTCTCTTTCAGAGAAACGCATGTGAGTTTCTGTTGAATGCTTATAAGTAGCTTAAGGCACTTTCAAAGGAAAGTGATTTTCTCTGAAAGGACAGCATTTAGAAAGAGAGGCAACACTCCATTCACTTCACACAGTGAATTGAAGTGCTGGAACAGACTGCTTCTCTTTCAGAGAAACGCATGTGAGTTTTTTATGAATGCTTGAAAGTAGTTTAAGGCACTTTCAAAGGAAAGTGATTTTCTCTGAAAGGACAGCATTTAGAAAGTGAGGAAACACTCAATTCACTTCGCACAGTGAATTGAAGTGTTGGAACAGACTGCTTCTCTTTCAGAGAAACGCATGTGAGTTTCTGGTGAATGCTTGTAAGTACCTTAAGGCACTTTCAAAGGAAAGTGATTTTCTCTGAAAGGACAGCATTTAGAAAGTGAAGCAACACTCCATTCACTTCGCAGAGTGAATTGAAGTATTGGAACAGACTACTTCTTTTTCAGAGAAACGCATGTGAGTTTCTGGTGAATGCTTGTAAGTAGCTTAAGGCACTTTCAAACGAAAGTGATTTTCTCTGAAAGGACAGCATTTAGAAAGTGAAGCAACACTCCATTCACTTCGTGCAGTGAATTGAAGTGTTGGAGCAGAGTGCTTCTCTTTCATAGAAACGCCTTAGTGTTTCTTGTGAATGCTTGCAAGTTGCTTAAGGCACTTTCAAAGGAAAGTGATTTTCTCTGAAAGGACATAATTTAGAAAGTGAAGCAACACTCCATTCACTTCGCACAGTGAATTGAAGTGTTGGAACAGACTGCTTCTCTTTCAGAGAAACGCATGTGAGTTTCTGGTGAATGCTTGTAAGTAGCTTAAGGCACTTTCAAAGGAAAGTGATTTTCTCTGAAAGGACAGCATTTAGAAAGTGAAGCAACACTCCATTCACTTCGCACAGTGAATTGAAGTGTTGGAATAGACTGCTTCTCTTTCAGAGAAACGCATGTGAGTTTCTGTTTAATGCTTTTAAGTAGCTTAAGGCACTTTCAAAGGAAAGTGATTTTCTCTGAAAGGACAGCATTTAGAAAGTGAGGCAACACTCCATTCACTTCACACAGTGAATTGAAGTGCTGGAACAGACTGCTTCTCTTTCAGAGAAACGCATGTGAGTTTTTTATGAATGCTTGAAAGTAGTTAAGGCACTTTCAAAGGAAAGTGATTTTCTCTGAAAGGACAGCATTTAGAAAGTGAGGCAACACTCCATTCACTTCGCACAGTGAATTGAAGTGTTGGAACAGACTGCTTCTTTTTCAGAGAGACGCATGTGAGTTTCTGGTGAATGCTTGTAAGTACCTTAAGGCACTTTCAAAGGAAAGTGATTTTCTCTGAAAGGACAGCATTTAGAAAGTGAAGCAACACTCCATTCACTTCGCAGAGTGAATTGAACTATTGGAACAGACTGCTTCTTTTTCAGAGAAACGCATGTGAGTTTCTGGTGAATGCTTGTAAGTAGCTTAAGGCACTTTCAAAGGAAAGTGATTTTCTCTGAAAGGACAGCATTTAGAAAGTGAAGCAACACTCCATTCACTTCGCACAGTGAATTGAAGTGTTGGAACAGACTGCTTCTCTTTCAGAGAAACGCATGTGAGTTTCTGTTGAATGCTTGTAAGTAGCTTAAGGCACTTTCAAAGGAAAGTGATTTTCTCTGAAAGGACAGCATTTAGAAAGAGAGGCAACACTCCATTCACTTCACACAGTGAATTGAAGTGCTGGAACAGACTGCTTCTCTTTCAGAGAAACGCATGTGAGTTTTTTATGAATGCTTGAAAGTAGTTTAAGGCACTTTCAAAGGAAAGTGATTTTCTCTGAAAGGACAGCATTTAGAAAGTGAGGAAACACTCAATTCACTTCGCACAGTGAATTGAAGTGTTGGAACAGACTGCTTCTCTTTCAGAGAAACGCATGTGAGTTTCTGGTGAATGCTTGTAAGTACCTTAAGGCACTTTCAAAGGAAAGTGATTTTCTCTGAAAGGACAGCATTTAGAAAGTGAAGCAACACTCCATTCACTTCGCAGAGTGAATTGAAGTATTGGAACAGACTACTTCTTTTTCAGAGAAACGCATGTGAGTTTCTGGTGAATGCTTGTAAGTAGCTTAAGGCACTTTCAAACGAAAGTGATTTTCTCTGAAAGGACAGCATTTAGAAAGTGAAGCAACACTCCATTCACTTCGCACAGTGAATTGAAGTGTTGGAACAGACTGCTTCTCTTTCAGAGAAACGCATGTGAGTTTCTGTTGAATGCTTGTAAGTAGCTTAAGGCACTTTCAAAGGAAAGTGATTTTCTCTGAAAGGACAGCATTTAGAAAGTGAAGCAACACTCCATTCCCTTCGTGCAGTGAATTGAAGTATTGGAAAAGAGTGCTTCTCTTTCATAGAAATGCATTAGTGTTTCTTGTGAATGCTTGTAAGTTGCTTAAGGCACTTTCAAAGGAAAGTGATTTTCTCTGAAAGGACATCATTTAGAAAGTGAAGCAACACTCCATTCACTTCGCACAGTGAATTGAAGTGTTGGAACAGAATGCTTCTCTTTCAGAGAAATGCATGTGAGTTTCTGTTGAATGCTTGTAAGTAGCTTAAGGCACTTTCAAAGGAAAGTGATTTTCTCTGAAAGGACATCATTTAGAAAGTGAAGCAACACTCCATTCACTTCGCACAGTGAATTGAAGTGTTGGAACAGACTGCTTCTCTTTCAGAAAAACGCATGTGAGTTTCTTCCTAATGCTTGCAAGTAGCTTAAGGCACTTTCAAAGGAAAGTGATTTTCTCTGAAAGGACAGCATTTAGAAAGTGAAGCAACACACCATTCACTTCGCACAGTGAATTGAAGTGTTGGAACAGACTGCTTCTTTTTCAGAGGGACGCATGTGAGTTTCTGGTGAATGCTTGTAAGTAGCTTAAGGCACTTTCAAAGGAAAGTGATTTTCTCTGAAAGGACAGCATTTAGAAAGTGAGGCAACACTCCATTCACTTCACACAGTGAATTGAAGTGCTGGAACAGACTGCTTCTCTTTCAGAGAAACGCATGTGAGTTTTTTATGAATGCTTGAAAGTAGTTAAGGCACTTTCAAAGGAAAGTGATTTTCTCTGAAAGGACAGCATTTAGAAAGTGAGGCAACACTCCATTCACTTCGCACAGTGAATTGAAGTGTTGGAACAGACTGCTTCTTTTTCAGAGAGACGCATGTGAGTTTCTGGTGAATGCTTGTAAGTACCTTAAGGCACTTTCAAAGGAAAGTGATTTTCTCTGAAATGACAGCATTTAGAAAGTGAAGCAACACTCCATTCACTTCGCAGAGTGAATTGAAGTATTGGAACAGACTGCTTCTTTTTCAGAGAAACGCATGTGAGTTTCTGATGAATGCTTGTAAGTAGCTTAAGGCACTTTCAAAGGAAAGTGATTTTCTCTGAAAGGACAGCATTTAGAAAGTGAAGCAACACTACATTCACTTCGCACAGTGAATTGAAGTGTTGGAACAGACTGCTTCTCTTTCAGAGAAACGCATGTGAGTTTCTGTTGAATGCTTATAAGTAGCTTAAGGCACTTTCAAAGGAAAGTGATTTTCTCTGTAAGGACAGCATTTAGAAAGTGAGGCAACACTCCATTCACTTCACACAGTGAATTGAAGTGCTGGAACAGACTGCTTCTCTTTCAGAGAAACGCATGTGAGTTTTTTATGAATGCTTGAAAGTAGTTTAAGGCACTTTCAAAGGAAAGTGATTTTCTCTGAAAGGACAGCATTTAGAAAGTGAGGAAACACTCAATTCACTTCGCACAGTGAATTGAAGTGTTGGAACAGACTGCTTCTCTTTCAGAGAAACGCATGTGAGTTTCTGGTGAATGCTTGTAAGTACCTTAAGGCACTTTCAAAGGAAAGTGATTTTCTCTGAAAGGACAGCATTTAGAAAGTGAAGCAACACTCCATTCACTTCGCAGAGTGAATTGAAGTATTGGAACAGACTACTTCTTTTTCAGAGAAACGCATGTGAGTTTCTGGTGAATGCTTGTAAGTAGCTTAAGGCACTTTCAAAGGAAAGTGATTTTCTCTGAAAGGACAGCATTTAGAAAGTGAAGCAAGACTCCATTCACTTCGCACAGTGAATTGAAGTGTTGGAACAGACTGCTTCTCTTTCAGAGAAACGCATGTGAGTTTCTGTTGAATGCTTGTAAGTAGCTTAAGGCACTTTCAAAGGAAAGTGATTTTCTCTGAAAGGACAGCATTTAGAAAGTGAAGCAACACTCCATTCCCTTCGTGCAGTGAATTGAAGTATTGGAAAAGAGTGCTTCTCTTTCATAGAAATGCATTAGTGTTTCTTGTGAATGCTTGTAAGTTGCTTAAGGCACTTTCAAAGGAAAGTGATTTTCTCTGAAAGGACATCATTTAGAAAGTGAAGCAACACTCCATTCACTTCGCACAGTGAATTGAAGTGTTGGAACAGACTGCTTCTCTTTCAGAGAAATGCATGTGAGTTTCTGTTGAATGCTTGTAAGTAGCTTAAGGCACTTTCAAAGGAAAGTGATTTTCTCTGAAAGGACAGCATTTAGAAAGTGAAGCAACACTCCATTCACTTCGCACAGTGAATTGAAGTGTTGGAACAGACTGCTTCTCTTTCAGAAAAACGCATGTGAGTTTCTTCCTAATGCTTGCAAGTAGCTTAAGGCACTTTCAAAGGAAAGTGATTTTCTCTGAAAGGACAGCATTTAGAAAGTGAAGCAACACACCATTCACTTCGCACTGTGAATTGAAGTGTTGGAACAGACTGCTTCTCTTTCAGAGAAACGCATGTGAGTTTCTGTTAAATGCTTGTAAGTAGCTTAAGGCACTTTCAAAGGAAAGTGATTTTCTCTGAAATTACAGCATTTAGAAAGTGAGGCAACACTCTATTCACTTCACACAGTGAATTGAAGTGTTGGAACAGACTGCTTCTTTTTCAGAGAAACGCATGTGAGTTTCTGGTGAATGCTTGTAAGTAGCTTAAGGCACTTTCAAAGGAAAGTGATTTTCTCTGAAAGGACAGCATTTAGAAAGTGAGGCAACACTCCATTCACTTCACACAGTGAATTGAAGTGCTGGAACAGACTGCTTCTCTTTCAGAGAAACGCATGTGAGTTTTTTATGAATGCTTGAAAGTAGTTTAAGGCACTTTCAAAGGAAAGTGATTTTCTCTGAAAGGACAGCATTTAGAAAGTGAGGCAACACTCCATTCACTTCGCACAGTGAATTGAAGTGTTGGAACAGACTGCTTCTCTTTCAGAGAAACGCATGTGAGTTTCTTCCTAATGCTTGCAAGTAGCTTAAGGCACTTTCAAGGGAAAGTGATTTTCTCTGAAAGGACAGCATTTAGAAAGTGTAGCAACACTCCATCCACTTCGCACAGTGAATTGAAGTGTTGGAACAGACTGCTTCTCTTTCATAGAAACGCATGTGAGTTTCTTGTGAATTCTTGCAAGTTGCTTAAGGCACTTTCAAAGGAAAGTGATTTTCTCTGAAAGGACAGCATTTAGAAAGTGAAGCAACACTCCATTCACTTCGCACAGTGAATTGAAGTGTTGGAACAGACTGCTTCTCTTTCAGAGAAACGCATGTGAGTTTCTTCCTAATGCTTGCAAGTAGCTTAAGGCACTTTCAAAGGAAAGTGATTTTCTCTGAAAGGACATCATTTAGAAAGTGAAGCAACACTCCATTCACTTCGCACAGTGAATTGAAGTGTTGGAACAGACTGCTTCTCTTTCAGAGAAATGCATGTGAGTTTCTGTTGAATGCTTGTAAGTAGCTTAAGGCACTTTCAAAGGAAAGTGATTTTCTCTGAAAGGACAGCATTTAGAAAGTGAAGCAACACTCCAATCACTTCGCACAGTGAATTGAAGTGTTGGAACGGACTGCTTCCTTTTCAGAGAAACGCATGTGAGTTTCTGTTAAATGCTTGTAAGTAGCTTAAGGCACTTTCAAAGGAAAGTGATTTTCTCTGAAAGGACAGCATTTAGAAAGTGAGGCAACACTCCATTCACTTCACACAGTGAATTGAAGTGCTGGAACAGACTGTTTCTCTTTCAGAGAAGCGCATGTGCGTTTTTTATGAATGCTTGAAAGTAGTTAAGGCACTTTCAAAGGAAAGTGATTTTCTCTGAAAGGACAGCATTTAGAAAGTGAGGCAACACTCCATTCACTTCGCACAGTGAATTGAAGTGTTGGAATAGACTGCTTTTTTTCAGAGAGACGCATGTGAGTTTCTGGTGAATGCTTGTAAGTACCTTAAGGCACTTTCAAAGGAAAGTGATTTTCTCTGAAAGGACAGCATTTAGAAAGTGAAGCAACACTCCATTCACTTCGCAGAGTGAATTGAAGTATTGGAACAGACTGCTTCTTTTTCAGAGAAACGCATGTGAGTTTCTGGTGAATGCTTGTAAGTAGCTTAAGGCACTTTCAAAGGAAAGTGATTTTCTCTGAAAGGACAGCATTTAGAAAGTGAAGCAACACTCCATTCACTTCGCACAGTGAATTGAAGTGTTGGAACAGACTGCTTCTCTTTCAGAGAAACGCATGTGAGTTTCTGTTGAATGCTTGTAAGTAGCTTAAGGCACTTTCAAAGGAAAGTGATTTTCTCTGAAAGGACAGCATTTAGAAAGTGAGGCAACACTCCATTCACTTCGCACAGTGAATGAAGTGTTGGAACCGACTGCTTCTCTTTCAGAGAAACGCATGTGAGTTTCTGGTGAATGCTTGTAAGTACCTTAAGGCACTTTCAAAGGAAAGTGATTTTCTCTGAAAGGACAGCATTTAGAAAGTGAAGCAACACTCCATTCACTTCGCACAGTGAATTGAAGTGTTCGAACGGACTGCTTCTCTTTCAGAGAAACGCATGTGAGTTTCTGGTGAATGCTTGTAAGTACCTTAAGGCACTTTCAAAGGAAAGTGATTTTCTCTGAAAGGACAGCATTTAGAAAGTGAGGCAACACTCCATTCACTTCGCACAGTGAATTGAAGTGTTGGAACAGACTGCTTCTTTTTCAGAGAGACGCATGTGAGTTTCTGGTGAATGCTTGTAAGTAGCTTAAGGCACTTTCAAAGGAAAGTGATTTTCTCTGAAAGGACAGCATTTAGAAAGTGAGGCAACACTCCATTCACTTCACACAGTGAACTGAAGTGCTGGAACGGACTGCTTCTCTTTCAGAGAAACGCATGTGAGTTTTTTATGAATGCTTGAAAGTAGTTAAGGCACTTTCAAAGGAAAGTGATTTTCTCTGAAAGGACAGCATTTAGAAAGTGAGGCAACACTCCATTCACTTCGCACAGTGAATTGAAGTGTTGGAACAGACTGCTTCTTTTTCAGAGAGACGCATGTGAGTTTCTGGTGAATGCTTGTAAGTACCTTAAGGCACTTTCAAAGGAAAGTGATTTTATCTGAAAGGACAGCATTTAGAAAGTGAAGCAACACTCCATTCACTTCGCAGAGTGAATTGAAGTATTGGAACAGACTGCTTCTTTTTCAGAGAAACGCATGTGAGTTTCTGGTGAATGCTTGTAAGTAGCTTAAGGCACTTTCAAAGGAAAGTGATTTTCTCTGAAAGGACAGCATTTAGAAAGTGAGGAAACACTCCATTCACTTCGCACAGTGAATTGAAGTGTTGGAACAGACTGCTTCTCTTTCAGAGAAACGCATGTGAGTTTCTGGTGAATGCTTGTAAGTACCTTAAGGCACTTTCAAAGGAAAGTGATTTTCTCTGAAAGGACAGCATTTAGAAAGTGAAGCAACACTCCATTCACTTCGCAGAGTGAATTGAAGTATTGGAACAGACTGCTTCTTTTTCAGAGAAACGCATGTGAGTTTCTGGTGAATGCTTGTAAGTAGCTTAAGGCACTTTCCAAAGAAAGTGATTTTCTCTGAAAGGACAGCATTTAGAAAGTGAAGCAACACTCCATTCACTTCGCACAGTGAATTGAAGTGTTGGAACAGACTGCTTCTCTTTCAGAGAAACGCATGTGAGTTTCTGGTGAATGCTTGTAAGTAGCTTAAGGCACTTTCAAAGGAAAGTGATTTTCTCTGAAAGGACAGCATTTAGAAAGTGAGGCAACACTCCATTCACTTCGCACAGTGAATTGAAGTGTTGGAACCGACTGCTTCTCTTTCAGAGAAACGCATGTGAGTTTCTGGTGAATGCTTGTAAGTACCTTAAGGCACTTTCAAAGGAAAGTGATTTTCTCTGAAAGGACAGCATTTAGAAAGTGAAGCAACACTCCATTCACTTCGTGCAGTGAATTGAAGTGTAGGAGCAGAGTGCTTCTCTTTCATAGAAACGCCTTAGTGTTTCTTGTGAATGCTTGCAAGTTGCTTAAGGCACTTTCAAAGGAAAGTGATTTTCTCTGAAAGGACAGCATTTAGAAAGTGAGGCAACACTCCATTCACTTCACACAGTGAATTGAAGTGCTGGAACAGACTGCTTCTCTTTCAGAGAAACGCATGTGAGTTTTTTATGAATGCTTGAAAGTAATTAAGGCACTTTCAAAGGAAAGTGATTTTCTCTGAAAGGACAGCATTTAGAAAGTGAGGCAACACTCCATTCACTTCGCACAGTGAATTGAAGTGTTGGAACAGACTGCTTCTTTTTCAGAGAGACGCATGTGAGTTTCTGGTGAATGCTTGTAAGTAGCTTAAGGCACTTTCAAAGGAAAGTGATTTTCTCTGAAAGGACAGCATTTAGAAAGTGAGGCAACACTCCATTCACTTCACACAGTGAACTGAAGTGCTGGAACGGACTGCTTCTCTTTCAGAGAAACGCATGTGAGTTTTTTATGAATGCTTGAAAGTAGTTAAGGCACTTTCAAAGGAAAGTGATTTTCTCTGAAAGGACAGCATTTAGAAAGTGAGGCAACACTCCATTCACTTCGCACAGTGAATTGAAGTGTTGGAACAGACTGCTTCTTTTTCAGAGAGACGCATGTGAGTTTCTGGTGAATGCTTGTAAGTACCTTAAGGCACTTTCAAAGGAAAGTGATTTTATCTGAAAGGACAGCATTTAGAAAGTGAAGCAACACTCCATTCACTTCGCACAGTGAATTGAAGTGTTGGAACAGACTGCTTCTCTTTCAGAGAAACGCATGTGAGTTTCTGTTGAATGCTTGTAAGTAGCTTAAGGCACTTTCAAAGGAAAGTGATTTTCTCTGAAAGGACAGCATTTAGAAAGTGAGGCAACACTCCATTCACTTCACACAGTGAATTGAAGTGCTGGAACAGACTGCTTCTCTTTCAGAGAAACGCATGTGAGTTTTTTATGAATGCTTGAAAGTAGTTTAAGGCACTTTCAAAGGAAAGTGATTTTCTCTGAAAGGACAGCATTTAGAAAGTGAGGAAACACTCCATTCACTTCGCACAGTGAATTGAAGTGTTGGAACAGACTGCTTCTCTTTCAGAGAAACGCATGTGAGTTTCTGGTGAATGCTTGTAAGTACCTTAAGGCACTTTCAAAGGAAAGTGATTTTCTCTGAAAGGACAGCATTTAGAAAGTGAAGCAACACTCCATTCACTTCGCAGAGTGAATTGAAGTATTGGAACAGACTGCTTCTTTTTCAGAGAAACGCATGTGAGTTTCTGGTGAATGCTTGTAAGTAGCTTAAGGCACTTTCAAAGGAAAGTGATTTTCTCTGAAAGGACAGCATTTAGAAAGTGAAGCAACACTCCATTCACTTCGCACAGTGAATTGAAGTGTTGGAACAGACTGCTTCTCTTTCAGAGAAACGCATGTGAGTTTCTGGTGAATGCTTGTAAGTAGCTTAAGGCACTTTCAAAGGAAAGTGATTTTCTCTGAAAGGACAGCATTTAGAAAGTGAGGCAACACTCCATTCACTTCGCACAGTGAATTGAAGTGTTGGAACCGACTGCTTCTCTTTCAGAGAAACGCATGTGAGTTTCTGGTGAATGCTTGTAAGTACCTTAAGGCACTTTCAAAGGAAAGTGATTTTCTCTGAAAGGACAGCATTTAGAAAGTGAAGCAACACTCCATTCACTTCGTGCAGTGAATTGAAGTGTTGGAGCAGAGTGCTTCTCTTTCATAGAAACGCCTTAGTGTTTCTTGTGAATGCTTGCAAGTTGCTTAAGGCACTTTCAAAGGAAAGTGATTTTCTCTGAAAGGACAGCATTTAGAAAGTGAGGCAACACTCTATTCACTTCACACAGTGAATTGAAGTGTTGGAACAGACTGCTTCTCTTTCAGAGAAACGCATGTGAGTTTTTTCCTAATGCTTGCAAGTAGCTTAAGGCACTATCAAAGGAAAGTGATTTTCTCTGAAAGGACAGCATTTAGAAAGTGAAGCAACACTCCATTCACTTCGCACAGTGAATTGAAGTGTTGAAACCGACTGCTTCTCTTTCAGAGAAACGCATGTGAGTTTCTGGTGAATGCTTGTAAGTAGCTTAAGGCACTTTCAAAGGAAAGTGATTTTCTCTGAAAGGACAGCATTTAGAAAGTGAAGCAACACTCCATTCACTTCGTGCAGTGAATTGAAGTGTTGGAGCAGAGTGCTTCTCTTTCATAGAAACGCCTTTGTGTTTCTTGTGAATGCTTGCAAGTTGCTTAAGGCACTTTCAAAGGAAAGTGATTTTCTCTGAAAGGACATAATTTAGAAAGTGAAGCAACACTCCATTCACTTCGCACAGTGAATTGAAGTGTTGGAACAGACTGCTTCTCTTTCAGAGAAACGCATGTGAGTTTCTGGTGAATGCTTGTAAGTAGCTTAAGGCACTTTCAAAGGAAAGTGATTTTCTCTGAAAGGACAGCATTTAGAAAGTGAAGCAACACTCCATTCACTTCGCACAGTGAATTGAAGTGTTGGAACCGACTGCTTCTTTTTCAGAGAGATGTATGTGAGTTTCTGGTGAATGCTTGTAAGTAGCTTAAGGCACTTTCAAAGGAAAGTGATTTTCTCTGAAAGGACAGCATTTAGAAAGTGAGGCAACACTCCATTCACTTCACACAGTGAATTGAAGTGCTGGAACAGACTGCTTCTCTTTCAGAGAAACGCATGTGAGTTTTTTATGAATGCTTGAAAGTAGTTAAGGCACTTTCAAAGGAAAGTGATTTTCTCTGAAAGGACAGCATTTAGAAAGTGAGGTAACACTCCATTCACTTCGCACAGTGAATTGAAGTATTGGAACAGACTGCTTCTTTTTCAGAGAGACGCATGTGAGTTTCTGGTGAATGCTTGTAAGTAGCTTAAGGCACTTTCAAAGGAAAGTGATTTTCTCTGAAAGGACAGCATTTAGAAAGTGAGGCAACACTCCATTCACTTCACACAGTGAACTGAAGTGCTGGAACAGACTGCTTCTCTTTCAGAGAAACGCATGTGAGTTTTTTATGAATGCTTGAAAGTAGTTAAGGCACTTTCAAAGGAAAGTGATTTTCTCTGAAAGGACAGCATTTAGAAAGTGAGGCAACACTCCATTCACTTCGCACAGTGAATTGAAGTGTTGGAACAGACTGCTTCTTTTTCAGAGAGACGCATGTGAGTTTCTGGTGAATGCTTGTAAGTACCTTAAGGCACTTTCAAAGGAAAGTGATTTTATCTGAAAGGACAGCATTTAGAAAGTGAAGCAACACTCCATTCACTTCGCAGAGTGAATTGAAGTATTGGAACAGACTGCTTCTTTTTCAGAGAAACGCATGTGAGTTTCTGGTGAATGCTTGTAAGTAGCTTAAGGCACTTTCAAAGGAAAGTGATATTCTCTGAAAGGACAGCATTTAGAAAGTGAAGCAACACTCCATTCACTTCGCACAGTGAATTGAAGTGTTGGAACAGACTGCTTCTCTTTCAGAGAAACACATGTGAGTTTCTGTTGAATGCTTGTAAGTAGCTTAAGGCACTTTCAAAGGAAAGTGATTTTCTCTGAAAGGACAGCATTTAGAAAGTGAGGCAACACTCCATTCACTTCACACAGTGAATTGAAGTGCTGGAACAGACTGCTTCTCTTTCAGAGAAACGCATGTGAGTTTTTTATGAATGCTTGAAAGTAGTTTAAGGCACTTTCAAAGGAAAGTGATTTTCTCTGAAAGGACAGCATTTAGAAAGTGAGGAAACACTCCATTCACTTCGCACAGTGAATTGAAGTGTTGGAACAGACTGCTTATCTTTCAGAGAAACGCATGTGAGTTTCTGGTGAATGCTTGTAAGTACCTTAAGGCACTTTCAAAGGAAAGTGATTTTCTCTGAAAGGACAGCATTTAGAAAGTGAAGCAACACTCCATTCACTTCGCAGAGTGAATTGAAGTATTGGAACAGACTGCTTCTTTTTCAGAGAAACGCAAGTGAGTTACTGGTGAATGCTTGTAAGTAGCTTAAGGCACTTTCAAAGGAAAGTGATTTTCTCTGAAAGGACAGCATTTAGAAAGTGAAGCAACACTCCATTCACTTCGCACAGGGAATTGAAGTGTTGGAACAGACTGCTTCTCTTTCAGAGAAACGCATGTGAGTTTCTGGTGAATGCTTGTAAGTAGCTTAAGGCACTTTCAAAGGAAAGTGATTTTCTCTGAAAGGACAGCATTTAGAAAGTGAGGCAACACTCCATTCACGTCGCACAGTGAATTGAAGTGTTGGAACCGACTGCTTCTCTTTCAGAGAAACGCATGTGAGTTTCTGGTGAATGCTTGTAAGTACCTTAAGGCACTTTCAAAGGAAAGTGATTTTCTCTGAAAGGACAACATTTAGAAAGTGAAGCAACACTCCATTCACTTCGTGCAGTGAATTGAAGTGTTGGAGCAGAGTGCTTCTCTTTCATAGAAACGCCTTAGTGTTTCTTGTGAATGCTTGCAAGTTGCTTAAGGCACTTTCAAAGGAAAGTGATTTTCTCTGAAAGGACATAATTTAGAAAGTAAAGCAACACTCCATTCACTTCGCACAGTGAATTGAAGTGTTGGAACAGACTGCTTCTCTTTCAGAGAAACGCATGTGAGTTTCTGTTGAATGCTTGTAAGTAGCTTAAGGCACTTTCAAAGGAAAGTGATTTTCTCTGAAAGGACAGCATTTAGAAAGTGAAGCAACACTCCATTCACTTCGCACAGTGAATTGAAGTGTTGGAACAGACTGCTTCTCTTTCAGAGAAACGCATGTGAGTTTCTGTTGAATGCTTGTAAGTAGCTTAAGGCACTTTCAAAGGAAAGTGATTTTCTCTGAAAGGACAGCATTTAGAAAGTGAGGCAACACTCCATTCACTTCACACAGTGAATTGAAGTGCTGGAACAGACTGCTTCTCTTTCAGAGAAACGCACGGGAGTTTTTTATGAATGCTTGAAAGTAGTTAAGGCACTTTCAAAGGAAAGTGATTTTCTCTGAAAGGACAGCATTTAGAAAGTGAGGCAACACTCCATTCACTTCGCACAGTGAATAAAAGTGTTGGAACAGACTCCTTCTTTTTCAGAGAGACGCATGTGAGTTTCTGGTGAATGCTTGTAAGTAGCTTAAGGCACTTTCAAAGGAAAGTGATTTTCTCTGAAAGGACAGCATTTAGAAAGTGAGGCAACACTCCATTCACTTCACACAGTGAATTGAAGTGCTGGAACAGACTGCTTCTCTTTCAGAGAAACGCATGTGAGTTTTTTATGAATGCTTGAAAGTAGTTAAGGCACTTTCAAAGGAAAGTGATTTTCTCTGAAAGGACAGCATTTAGAAAGTGAGGCAACACTCCATTCACTTCGCACAGTGAATTGAAGTGTTGGAACGGACTGCTTCTCTTTCAGAGAAACGCATGTGAGTTTCTTCCTAATGCTTGCAAGTAGCTTAAGGCACTTTCAAAGGAAAGTGATTTTCTCTGAAAGAACAGCATTTAGAAAGTGAAGCAACACTCCACTTCGCACAGTGAATTGAAGTGTTGGAACAGACTGCTTCTCTTTCAGAGAAACGCATGTGAGTTTTTTATGAATGCTTGAAAGTAGTTTAAGGCACTTTCAAAGGAAAGTGATTTTCTCTGAAAGGACAGCATTTAGAAAGTGAGGAAACACTCCATTCACTTCGCACAGTGAATTGAAGTGTTGGAACAGACTGCTTCTTTTTCAGAGAGACGCATGTGAGTTTCTGGTGAATGCTTGTAAGTAGCTTAAGGCACTTTCAAAGGAAAGTGATTTTCTCTGAAAGGACAGCATTTAGAAAGTGAGGCAACACTCCATTCAATTCACACAGTGAATTGAAGTGCTGGAACAGACTGCTTCTCTTTCACAGAAACGCATGTGAGTTTTTTATGAATGCTTGAAAGTAGTTAAGGCACTTTCAAAGGAAAGTGATTTTCTCTGAAAGGACAGCATTTAGAAAGTGAGGCAACACTCCATTCACTTCGCACAGTGAATTGAAGTGTTGGAACGGACTGCTTCTCTTTCAGAGAAACGCATGTGAGTTTCTTCCTAATGCTTGCAAGTAGCTTAAGGCACTTTCAAAGGAAAGTGATTTTCTCTGAAAGAACAGCATTTAGAAAGTGAAGCAACACTCCACTTCGCACAGTGAATTGAAGTGTTGGAACAGACTGCCTCTCTTTCAGAGAAACGCATGTGAGCTTCTGTTAAATGCTTGTAAGTAGCTTAAGGCACTTTCAAAGGAAAGTGATTTTCTCTGAAAGGACAGCATTTAGAAAGTGAGGCAACACTCTATTCACTTCACACAGTGAATTGAAGTGTTGGAACAGACTGCTTCTGTTTCAGAGAAACGCATGTGAGTTTCTTCCTAATGCTTGCAAGTAGCTTAAGGCACTATCAAAGGAAAGTGATTTTCTCTGAAAGGACAGCATTTAGAAAGTGAAGCAACACTCCATTCACTTCGCACAGTGAATTGAAGTGTTGGAACAGACTGCTTCTCTTTCAGAGAAACGCATGTGAGTTTTTTATGAATGCTTGAAAGTAGTTTAAGGCACTTTCAAAGGAAAGTGATTTTCTCTGAAACGACAGCATTTAGAAAGTGAGGCAACACTCCATTCACTTCGCACAGTGAATTGAAGTGTTGGAACCGACTGCTTCTCTTTCAGAGAAACGCATGTGAGTTTCTGGTGAATGCTTGTAAGTAGCTTAAGGCACTTTCAAAGGAAAGTGATTTTCTCTGAAAGGACAGCATTTAGAAAGTGAAGCAACACTCCATTCACTTCGTGCAGTGAATTGAAGTTTTGGAACAGAGTGCTTCTCTTTCATAGAAACGCCTTAGTGTTTCTTGTGAATGCTTGCAAGTTGCTTAAGGTACTTTCAAAGGAAAGTGATTTTCTCTGAAAGGACATAATTTAGAAAGTGAAGCAACACTCCATTCACTTCACACAGTGAATTGAAGTGCTGGAACAGACTGCTTCTCTTTCAGAGAAACGCATGTGAGTTTTTTATGAATGCTTGAAAGTAGTTTAAGGCACTTTCAAAGGAAAGTGATTTTCTCTGAAAGGACAGCATTTAGAAAGTGAGGAAACACTCCATTCACTTCGCTCAGTGAATTGAAGTGCTGGAACAGACTGCTTCTCTTTCAGAGAAACGCATGTGAGTTTCTGGTGAATGCTTGTAAGTAGCTTAAGGCACTTTCAAAGGAAAGTGATTTTCTCTGAAAGGACAGCATTTAGAAAGTGAAGCAACACTCCATTCACTTCGCACAGTGAATTGAAGTGTTGGAACAGACTGCTTCTCTTTCAGAGAAACGCATGTGAGTTTCTGTTGAATGCTTGTAAGTAGCTTAAGGCACTTTCAAAGGAAAGTGATTTTCTCTGAAAGGACAGCATTTAGAAAGTGAGGCAACACTCCATTCACTTCACACAGTGAATTGAAGTGCTGGAACAGACTGCTTCTCTTTCAGAGAAACGCATGTGAGTTTTTTATGAATGCTTGATTGTAGTTTAAGGCACTTTCAAAGGAAAGTGATTTTCTCTGAAAGGACAGCATTTAGAAAGTGAGGAAACACTCCATTCACTTCGCACAGTGAATTGAAGTGTTGGAACAGACTGCTTCTCTTTCAGAGAAACGCATGTGAGTTTCTGGTGAATGCTTGTAAGTACCTTAAGGCACTTTCAAAGGAAAGTGATTTTCTCTGAAAGGACAGCATTTAGAAAGTGAAGCAACACTCCATTCACTTCGCAGAGTGAATTGAAGTGTTGGAACAGACTGCTTCTCTTTCATAGAAACGCCTTAGTGTTTCTTGTGAATGCTTGCAAGTTGCTTAAGGCACTTTCAAAGGAAAGTGATTTTCTCTGAAAGGACATAATTTAGAAAGTAAAGCAACACTCCATTCACTTCGCACAGTGAATTGAAGTGTTGGAACAGACTGCTTCTCTTTCAGAGAAACGCATGTGAGTTTCTGTTGAATGCTTGTAAGTAGCTTAAGGCACTTTCAAAGGAAAGTGATTTTCTCTGAAAGGACAGCATTTAGAAAGTGAAGCAACACTCCATTCACTTCGCACAGTGAATTGAAGTGTTGGAACAGACTGCTTCTCTTTCAGAGAAACGCATGTGAGTTTCTGTTGAATGCTTGTAAGTAGCTTAAGGCACTTTCAAAGGAAAGTGATTTTCTCTGAAAGGACAGCATTTAGAAAGTGAGGCAACACTCCATTCACTTCACACAGTGAATTGAAGTGCTGGAACAGACTGCTTCTCTTTCAGAGAAACGCACGTGAGTTTTTTATGAATGCTTGAAAGTAGTTAAGGCACTTTCAAAGGAAAGTGATTTTCTCTGAAAGGACAGCATTTAGAAAGTGAAGCAACACTCCATTCACTTCGCACAGTGAATAAAAGTGTTGGAACAGACTGCTTCTTTTTCAGAGAGACGCATGTGAGTTTCTGGTGAATGCTTGTAAGTAGCTTAAGGCACTTTCAAAGGAAAGTGATTTTCTCTGAAAGGACAGCATTTAGAAAGTGAGGCAACACTCCATTCACTTCACACAGTGAATTGAAGTGCTGGAACAGACTGCTTCTCTTTCAGAGAAACGCATGTGAGTTTTTTATGAATGCTTGAAAGTAGTTAAGGCACTTTCAAAGGAAAGTGATTTTCTCTGAAAGGACAGCATTTAGAAAGTGAGGCAACACTCCATTCACTTCGCACAGTGAATTGAAGTGTTGGAACGGACTGCTTCTCTTTCAGAGAAACGCATGTGAGTTTCTTCCTAATGCTTGCAAGTAGCTTAAGGCACTTTCAAAGGAAAGTGATTTTCTCTGAAAGAACAGCATTTAGAAAGTGAAGCAACACTCCACTTCGCACAGTGAATTGAAGTGTTGGAACAGACCGCTTCTCTTTCAGAGAAACGCATGTGAGTTTTTTATGAATGCTTGAAAGTAGTTTAAGGCACTTTCAAAGGAAAGTGATTTTCTCTGAAAGGACAGCATTTAGAAAGTGAGGAAACACTCCATTCACTTCGCACAGTTAATTGAAGTGTTGGAACAGACTGCTTCTTTTTCAGAGAGACGCATGTGAGTTTCTGGTGAATGCTTGTAAGTAGCTTAAGGCACTTTCAAAGGAAAGTGATTTTCTCTGAAAGGACAGCATTTAGAAAGTGAGGCAACACTCCATTCACTTCACACAGTGAATTGAAGTGCTGGAACAGACTGCTTCTCTTTCACAGAAACGCATGTGAGTTTTTTATGAATGCTTGAAAGTAGTTAAGGCACTTTCAAAGGAAAGTGATTTTCTCTGAAAGGACAGCATTTAGAAAGTGAGGCAACACTCCATTCACTTCGCACAGTGAATTGAAGTGTTGGAACGGACTGCTTCTCTTTCAGAGAAACGCATGTGAGTTTCTTCCTAATGCTTGCAAGTAGCTTAAGGCACTTTCAAAGGAAAGTGATTTTCTCTGAAAGGACAGCATTTAGAAAGTGAAGCAACACTCCATTCACTTCGCACAGTGAATTGAAGTGTTGGAACAGACTGCTTCTCTTTCAGAGAAACGCATGTGAGTTTCTGTTGAATGCTTGTAAGTAGCTTAAGGCACTTTCAAAGGAAAGTGATTTTCTCTGAAAGGACAGCATTTAGAAAGTGAGGCAACACTCCATTCACTTCACACAGTGAATTGAAGTGCTGGAACAGACTGCTTCTCTTTCAGAGAAACGCATGTGAGTTTTTTATGAATGCTTGATTGTAGTTTAAGGCACTTTCAAAGGAAAGTGATTTTCTCTGAAAGGACAGCATTTAGAAAGTGAGGAAACACTCCATTCACTTCGCACAGTGAATTGAAGTGTTGGAACAGACTGCTTCTCTTTCAGAGAAACGCATGTGAGTTTCTGGTGAATGCTTGTAAGTACCTTAAGGCACTTTCAAAGGAAAGTGATTTTCTCTGAAAGGACAGCATTTAGAAAGTGAAGCAACACTCCATTCACTTCGCAGAGTGAATTGAAGTGTTGGAACAGACTGCTTCTCTTTCATAGAAACGCCTTAGTGTTTCTTGTGAATGCTTGCAAGTTGCTTAAGGCACTTTCAAAGGAAAGTGATTTTCTCTGAAAGGACATAATTTAGAAAGTAAAGCAACACTCCATTCACTTCGCACAGTGAATTGAAGTGTTGGAACAGACTGCTTCTCTTTCAGAGAAACGCATGTGAGTTTCTGTTGAATGCTTGTAAGTAGCTTAAGGCACTTTCAAAGGAAAGTGATTTTCTCTGAAAGGACAGCATTTAGAAAGTGAAGCAACACTCCATTCACTTCGCACAGTGAATTGAAGTGTTGGAACAGACTGCTTCTCTTTCAGAGAAACGCATGTGAGTTTCTGTTGAATGCTTGTAAGTAGCTTAAGGCACTTTCAAAGGAAAGTGATTTTCTCTGAAAGGACAGCATTTAGAAAGTGAGGCAACACTCCATTCACTTCACACAGTGAATTGAAGTGCTGGAACAGACTGCTTCTCTTTCAGAGAAACGCACGTGAGTTTTTTATGAATGCTTGAAAGTAGTTAAGGCACTTTCAAAGGAAAGTGATTTTCTCTGAAAGGACAGCATTTAGAAAGTGAAGCAACACTCCATTCACTTCGCACAGTGAATAAAAGTGTTGGAAGAGACTGCTTCTTTTTCAGAGAGACGCATGTGAGTTTCTGGTGAATGCTTGTAAGTAGCTTAAGGCACTTTCAAAGGAAAGTGATTTTCTCTGAAAGGACAGCATTTAGAAAGTGAGGCAACACTCCATTCACTTCACACAGTGAATTGAAGTGCTGGAACAGACTGCTTCTCTTTCAGAGAAACGCATGTGAGTTTTTTATGAATGCTTGAAAGTAGTTAAGGCACTTTCAAAGGAAAGTGATTTTCTCTGAAAGGACAGCATTTAGAAAGTGAGGCAACACTCCATTCACTTCGCACAGTGAATTGAAGTGTTGGAACGGACTGCTTCTCTTTCAGAGAAACGCATGTGAGTTTCTTCCTAATGCTTGCAAGTAGCTTAAGGCACTTTCAAAGGAAAGTGATTTTCTCTGAAAGAACAGCATT
Source organism: Myodes glareolus (assembly GCF_982192425.1). Taxonomy (NCBI): domain Eukaryota; kingdom Metazoa; phylum Chordata; class Mammalia; order Rodentia; family Cricetidae; genus Myodes; species Myodes glareolus. The sequence goes on from NW_028263274.1 coordinate 260,980, forward strand.
TAGAAAGTGAAGCAACACTCCACTTCGCACAGTGAATTGAAGTGTTGGAACAGACCGCTTCTCTTTCAGAGAAACGCATGTGAGTTTTTTATGAATGCTTGAAAGTAGTTTAAGGCACTTTCAAAGGAAAGTGATTTTCTCTGAAAGGACAGCATTTAGAAAGTGAGGAAACACTCCATTCACTTCGCACAGTTAATTGAAGTGTTGGAACAGACTGCTTCTTTTTCAGAGAGACGCATGTGAGTTTCTGGTGAATGCTTGTAAGTAGCTTAAGGCACTTTCAAAGGAAAGTGATTTTCTCTGAAAGGACAGCATTTAGAAAGTGAGGCAACACTCCATTCACTTCACACAGTGAATTGAAGTGCTGGAACAGACTGCTTCTCTTTCACAGAAACGCATGTGAGTTTTTTATGAATGCTTGAAAGTAGTTAAGGCACTTTCAAAGGAAAGTGATTTTCTCTGAAAGGACAGCATTTAGAAAGTGAGGCAACACTCCATTCACTTCGCACAGTGAATTGAAGTGTTGGAACGGACTGCTTCTCTTTCAGAGAAACGCATGTGAGTTTCTTCCTAATGCTTGCAAGTAGCTTAAGGCACTTTCAAAGGAAAGTGATTTTCTCTGAAAGAACAGCATTTAGAAAGTGAAGCAACACTCCACTTCGCACAGTGAATTGAAGTGTTGGAACAGACTGCTTCTCTTTCAGAGAAACGCATGTGAGCTTCTGTTAAATGCTTGTAAGTAGCTTAAGGCACTTTCAAAGGAAAGTGATTTTCTCTGAAAGGACAGCATTTAGAAAGTGAGGCAACACTCTATTCACTTCACACAGTGAATTGAAGTGTTGGAACAGACTGCTTCTGTTTCAGAGAAACGCATGTGAGTTTCTTCCTAATGCTTGCAAGTAGCTTAAGGCACTATCAAAGGAAAGTGATTTTCTCTGAAAGGACAGCATTTAGAAAGTGAAGCAACACTCCATTCACTTCGCACAGTGAATTGAAGTGTTGGAACAGACTGCTTCTCTTTCAGAGAAATGCATGTGAGTTTTTTATGAATGCTTGAAAGTAGTTTAAGGCACTTTCAAAGGAAAGTGATTTTCTCTGAAACGACAGCATTTAGAAAGTGAGGCAACACTCCATTCACTTCGCACAGTGAATTGAAGTGTTGGAACCGACTGCTTCTCTTTCAGAGAAACGCATGTGAGTTTCTGGTGAATGCTTGTAAGTAGCTTAAGGCACTTTCAAAGGAAAGTGATTTTCTCTGAAAGGACAGCATTTAGAAAGTGAAGCAACACTCCATTCACTTCGTGCAGTGAATTGAAGTTTTGGAACAGAGTGCTTCTCTTTCATAGAAACGCCTTAGTGTTTCTTGTGAATGCTTGCAAGTTGCTTAAGGTACTTTCAAAGGAAAGTGATTTTCTCTGAAAGGACATAATTTAGAAAGTGAAGCAACACTCCATTCACTTCACACAGTGAAATGAAGTGCTGGAACAGACTGCTTCTCTTTCAGAGAAACGCATGTGAGTTTTTTATGAATGCTTGAAAGTAGTTTAAGGCACTTTCAAAGGAAAGTGATTTTCTCTGAAAGGACAGCATTTAGAAAGTGAGGAAACACTCCATTCACTTCGCTCAGTGAATTGAAGTGCTGGAACAGACTGCTTCTCTTTCAGAGAAACGCATGTGAGTTTCTGGTGAATGCTTGTAAGTAGCTTAAGGCACTTTCAAAGGAAAGTGATTTTCTCTGAAAGGACAGCATTTAGAAAGTGAAGCAACACTCCATTCACTTCGCACAGTGAATTGAAGTGTTGGAACAGACTGCTTCTCTTTCAGAGAAACGCATGTGAGTTTCTGTTGAATGCTTGTAAGTAGCTTAAGGCACTTTCAAAGGAAAGTGATTTTCTCTGAAAGGACAGCATTTAGAAAGTGAAGCAACACTCCATTCACTTCGCACAGTTAATTGAAGTGTTGGAACCGACTGCTTCTCTTTCAGAGAAACGCATGTGAGTTTCTGGTGAATGCTTGTAAGTACCTTAAGGCACTTTCAAAGGAAAGTGATTTTCTCTGACAGGACAGCATTTAGAAAGTGAAGCAACACTCCATTCACTTCGTGCAGTGAATTGAAGTGTTGGAGCAGAGTGCTTCTCTTTCATAGAAACGCCTTAGTGTTTCTTGTGAATGCTTGCAAGTTTCTTAAGGCACTTTCAAAGGAAAGTGATTTTCTCTGAAAGGACATAATTTAGAAAGTAAAGCAACACTCCATTCACTTCGCACAGTGAATTGAAGTGTTGGAACAGACTGCTTCTCTTTCAGAGAAACGCATGTGAGTTTCTGTTGAATGCTTGTAAGTAGCTTAAGGCACTTTCAAAGGAAAGTGATTTTCTCTGTAAGGACAGCATTTAGAAAGTGAAGCAACACTCCATTCACTTCGCACAGTGAATTGAAGTGTTGGAACAGACTGCTTCTGTTTCAGAGAAACGCATGTGAGTTTCTTCCTAATGCTTGCAAGTAGCTTAAGGCACTTTCAAAGGAAAGTGATTTTCTCTGAAAGAACAGCATTTAGAAAGTGAAGCAACACTCCACTTCGCACAGTGAATTGAAGTGTTGGAACAGACTGCTTCTCTTTCAGAGAAACGCATGTGAGTTTCTGTTAAATGCTTGTAAGTAGCTTAAGGCACTTTCAAAGGAAAGTGATTTTCTCTGAAAGGACAGCATTTAGAAAGTGAGGCAACACTCTATTCACTTCACACAGTGAAATGCAGTGTTGGAACAGACTGCTTCTGTTTCAGAGAAACGCATGTGAGTTTCTTCCTAATGCTTGCAAGTAGCTTAAGGCACTATCAAAGGAAAGTGATTTTCTCTGAAAGGACAGCATTTAGAAAGTGAAGCAACACTCCATTCACTTCGCACAGTGAATTGAAGTGTTGGAACAGACTGCTTCTCTTTCAGAGAAACGCATGTGAGTTTTTTATGAATGCTTGAAAGTAGTTTAAGGCACTTTCAAAGGAAAGGGATTTTCTCTGAAACGACAGCATTTAGAAAGTGAGGCAACACTCCATTCACTTCGCACAGTGAATTGAAGTGTTGGAACCGACTGCTTCTCTTTCAGAGAAACGCATGTGAGTTTCTGGTGAATGCTTGTAAGTAGCTTAAGGCACTTTCAAAGAAAAGTGATTTTCTCTGAAAGGACAGCATTTAGAAAGTGAAGCAACACTCCATTCACTTCGTCCAGTGAATTGAAGTTTTGGAACAGAGTGCTTCTCTTTCATAGAAACGCCTTAGTGTTTCTTGTGAATGCTTGCAAGTTGCTTAAGGTACTTTCAAAGGAAAGTGATTTTCTCTGAAAGGACATAATTTAGAAAGTGAAGCAACACTCCATTCACTTCACACAGTGAATTGAAGTGCTGGAACAGACTGCTTCTCTTTCAGAGAAACGCATGTGAGTTTTTTATGAATGCTTGAAAGTAGTTTAAGGCACTTTCAAAGGAAAGTGATTTTCTCTGAAAGGACAGCATTTAGAAAGTGAGGAAACACTCCATTCACTTCGCTCAGTGAATTGAAGTGCTGGAACAGACTGCTTCTCATTCAGAGAAACGCATGTGAGTTTCTGGTGAATGCTTGTAAGTAGCTTAAGGCACTTTCAAAGGAAAGTGATTTTCTCTGAAAGGACAGCATTTAGAAAGTGAAGCAACACTCCATTCACTTCGCACAGTGAATTGAAGTGTTGGAACAGACTGCTTCTCTTTCAGAGAAACGCATGTGAGTTTCTGTTGAATGCTTGTAAGTAGCTTAAGGCACTTTCAAAGGAAAGTGATTTTCTCTGAAAGGACAGCATTTAGAAAGTGAGGCAACACTCCATTCACTTCACACAGTGAATTGAAGTGCTGGAACAGACGGCTTCTCTTTCAGAGAAACGCATGTGAGTTTTTTATGAATGCTTGAAAGTAGTTAAGGCACTTTCAAAGGAAAGTGATTTTCTCTGAAAGGACAGCATTTAGAAAGTGAGGCAACACTCCATTCACTTCGCACAGTGAATTGAAGTGTTGGAACGGACTGCTTCTCTTTCAGAGAAACGCATGTGAGTTTCTTCCTAATGCTTGCAAGTAGCTTAAGGCACTTTCAAAGGAAAGTGATTTTCTCTGAAAGAACAGCATTTAGAAAGTGAAGCAACACTCCACTTCGCACAGTGAATTGAAGTGTTGGAACAGACTGCTTCTCTTTCAGAGAAACGCATGTGAGCTTCTGTTAAATGCTTGTAAGTAGCTTAAGGCACTTTCAAAGGAAAGTGATTTTCTCTGAAAGGACAGCATTTAGAAAGTGAGGCAACACTCTATTCACTTCACACAGTGAATTGCAGTGTTGGAACAGACTGCTTCTGTTTCAGAGAAACGCATGTGAGTTTCTTCCTAATGCTTGCAAGTAGCTTAAGGCACTATCAAAGGAAAGTGATTTTCTCTGAAAGGACAGCATTTAGAAAGTGAAGCAACACTCCATTCACTTCGCAGAGTGAATTGAAGTATTGGAACAGACTGCTTCTTTTTCAGAGAAACGCATGTGAGTTTCTGGTGAATGCTTGTAAGTAGCTTAAGGCACTTTCAAAGGAAAGTGATTTTCTCTGAAAGGACAGCATTTAGAAAGTGAAGCAACACTCCATTCACTTCGCACAGTGAATTGAAGTGTTGGAACAGACTGCTTCTCTTTCAGAGAAACGCATGTGAGTTTCTGGTGAATGCTTGTAAGTAGCTTAAGGCACTTTCAAAGGAAAGTGATTTTCTCTGAAAGGACAGCATTTAGAAAGTGAAGCAACACTCCATTCACTTCGCACAGTGAATTGAAGTGTTGGAACAGACTGCTTCTCTTTCAGAGAAACGCATGTGAGTTTTTTATGAATGCTTGATAGTAGTTTAAGGCACTTTCAAAGGAAAGTGATTTTCTCTGAAAGGACAGCATTTAGAATGTGAGGAAACACTCCATTCACTTCGCACAGTGAATTGAAGTGTTGGAACAGACTGCTTCTCTTTCAGAGAAACGCATGTGAGTTTCTGGTGAATGCTTGTAAGTACCTTAAGGCACTTTCAAAGGAAAGTGATTTTCTCTGAAAGGACAGCATTTAGAAAGTGAAGCAACACTCCATTCACTTCGCAGAGTGAGTTGAAGTATTGGAACAGACTGCTTCTTTTTCAGAGAAACGCATGTGAGTTTCTGGTGAATGCTTGTAAGTAGCTTAAGGCACTTTCAAAGGAAAGTGATTTTCTCTGAAAGGACAGCATTTAGAAAGTGAAGCAACACTCCATTCACTTCGCACAGTGAATTGAAGTGTTGGAACAGACTGCTTCTCTTTCAGAGAAACGCATGTGAGTTTCTGGTGAATGCTTGTAAGTAGCTTAAGGCACTTTCAAAGGAAAGTGATTTTCTCTGAAAGGACAGCATTTAGAAAGTGAAGCAACACTCCATTCACTTCGCACAGTGAATTGAAGTGTTGGAACCGACTGCTTCTCTTTCAGAGAAACGCATGTGAGTTTCTGGTGAATGCTTGTAAGTACCTTAAGGCACTTTCAAAGGAAAGTGATTTTCTCTGAAAGGACAGCATTTAGAAAGTGAAGCAACACTCCATTCACTTCGTGCAGTGAATTGAAGTGTTGGAGCAGAGTGCTTCTCTTTCATAGAAACGCCTTAGTGTTTCTTGTGAATGCTTGCAAGTTTCTTAAGGCACTTTCAAAGGAAAGTGATTTTCTCTGAAAGGACATAATTTAGAAAGTAAAGCAACACTCCATTCACTTCGCACAGTGAATTGAAGTGTTGGAACAGACTGCTTCTCTTTCAGAGAAACGCATGTGAGTTTCTGTTGAATGCTTGTAAGTAGCTTAAGGCACTTTCAAAGGAAAGTGATTTTCTCTGTAAGGACAGCATTTAGAAAGTGAAGCAACACTCCATTCACTTCGCACAGTGAATTGAAGTGTTGGAACAGACTGCTTCTCTTTCAGAGAAACGCATGTGAGTTTCTGTTGAATGCTTGTAAGTAGCTTAAGGCACTTTCAAAGGAAAGTGATTTTCTCTGAAAGGACAGCATTTAGAAAGTGAGGCAACACTCCATTCACTTCACACAGTGAATTGAAGTGCTGGAACAGACTGCTTCTCTTTCAGAGAAACGCATGTGAGTTTCTGTTAAATGCTTGTAAGTAGCTTAAGGCACTTTCAAAGGAAAGTGATTTTCTCTGAAAGGACAGCATTTAGAAAGTGAGGCAACACTCTATTCACTTCACACAGTGAATTGAAGTGTTGGAACAGACTGCTTCTGTTTCAGAGAAACGCATGTGAGTTTCTTCCTAATGCTTGCAAGTAGCTTAAGGCACTATCAAAGGAAGGTGATTTTCTCTGAAAGGACAGCATTTAGAAAGTGAAGCAACACTCCATTCACTTCGCACAGTGAATTGAAGTGTTGGAACAGACTGCTTCTCTTTCAGAGAAACGCATGTGAGTTTTTTATGAATGCTTGAAAGTAGTTTATGGCACTTTCAAAGGAAAGTGGTTTTCTCTGAAAGGACAGCATTTAGAAAGTGAGGAAACACTCCATTCACTTCGCACAGTGAATTGAAGTGTTGGAACAGACTGCTTCTTTTTCAGAGAGACGCATGTGAGTTTCTGGTGAATGCTTGTAAGTAGCTTAAGGCACTTTCAAAGGAAAGTGATTTTCTCTGAAAGGACAGCATTTAGAAAGTGAGGCAACACTCCATTCACTTCACACAGTGAATTGAAGTGCTGGAACAGACTGCTTCTCTTTCAGAGAAACGCATGTGAGTTTTTTATGAATGCTTGAAAGTAGTTAAGGCACTTTCAAAGGAAAGTGATTTTCTCTGAAAGGACAGCATTTAGAAAGTGAGGCAACACTCCATTCACTTCGCACAGTGAATTGAAGTGTTGGAACGGACTGCTTCTCTTTCAGAGAAACGCATGTGAGTTTCTTCCTAATGCTTGCAAGTAGCTTAAGGCACTTTCAAAGGAAAGTGATTTTCTCTGAAAGGACAGCATTTAGAAAGTGAAGCAACACTCCACTTCGCACAGTGAATTGAAGTGTTGGAACAGACTGCTTCTCTTTCAGAGAAACGCATGTGAGTTTCTGTTAAATGCTTGTAAGTAGCTTAAGGCACTTTCAAAGGAAAGTGATTTTCTCTGAAAGGACAGCATTTAGAAAGTGAGGCAACACTCTATTCACTTCACACAGTGAATTGAAGTGTTGGAACAGACTGCTTCTGTTTCAGAGAAACGCATGTGAGTTTCTTCCTAATGCTTGCAAGTAGCTTAAGGCACTATCAAAGGAAAGTGATTTTCTCTGAAAGGACAGCATTTAGAAAGTGAAGCAACACTCCATTCACTTCGCACAGTGAATTGAAGTGTTGGAACAGACTGCTTCTCTTTCAGAGAAACGCATGTGAGTTTTTTATGAATGCTTGAAAGTAGTTTAAGGCACTTTCAAAAAAAAGTGATTTTCTCTGAAACGACAGCATTTAGAATGTGAGGCAACACTCCATTCACTTCGCACAGTGAATTGAAGTGTTGGAACCGACTGCTTCTCTTTCAGAGAAACGCATGTGAGTTTCTGGTGAATGCTTGTAAGTAGCTTAAGGCACTTTCAAAGGAAAGTGATTTTCTCTGAAAGGACAGCATTTAGAAAGTGAAGCAACACTCCATTCACTTCGTGCATTGAATTGAAGTTTTGGAACAGAGTGCTTCTCTTTCATAGAAACGCCTTAGTGTTTCTTGTGAATGCTTGCAAGTTGCTTAAGGTACTTTCAAAGGAAAGTGATTTTCTCTGAAAGGACATAATTTAGAAAGTGAAGCAACACTCCATTCACTTCGCACAGTGAATTGAAGTGTTGGAACAGACTGCTTCTCTTTCAGAGAAATGCATGTGAGTTTCTGGTGAATGCTTGTAAGTAGCTTAAGGCACTTTCAAAGGAAAGTGATTTTCTCTGAAAGGACAGCATTTAGAAAGTGAAGCAACACTCCATTCACTTCGCACAGTGAATTGAAGTGTTGGAACAGACTGCTTCTCTTTCAGAGAAACGCATGTGAGTTTCTGTTGAATGCTTGTAAGTAGCTTAAGGCACTTTCAAGGGAAAGTGATTTTCTTTGAAAGGACAGCATTTAGAAAGTGAAGCAACACTCCATCCACTTCGCACAGTGAATTGAAGTGTTGGAACAGACTGCTTCTCTTTCATAGAAACGCATGTGAGTTTCTTGTGAATTCTTGCAAGTTGCTTAAGGCACTTTCAAAGGAAAGTGATTTTCTCTGAAAGGACAGCATTTAGAAAGTGAAGCAACACTCCATTCACTTCGCACAGTGAATTGAAGTGTTGGAACAGACTGCTTCTCTTTCAGAGAAATGCATGTGAGTTTCTGTTGAATGCTTGTAAGTAGCTTAAGGCACTTTCAAAGGAAAGTGATTTTCTCTGAAAGGACAGCATTTAGAAAGTGAGGCAACACTCTATTCACTTCACACAGTGAATTGAAGTGTTGGAACAGACTGCTTCTGTTTCAGAGAAACGCATGTGAGTTTCTTCCTAATGCTTGCAAGTAGCTTAAGGCACTATCAAAGGAAAGTGATTTTCTCTGAAAGGACAGCATTTAGAAAGTGAAGCAACACTCCATTCACTTCGCACAGTGAATTGAAGTGTTGGAACAGACTGCTTCTCTTTCAGAGAAACGCATGTGAGTTTTTTATGAATGCTTGAAAGTAGTTTAAGGCACTTTCAAAGGAAAGTGATTTTCTCTGAAACGACAGCATTTAGAAAGTGAGGCAACACTCCATTCACTTCGCACAGTGAATTGAAGTGTTGGAACCGACTGCTTCTCTTTCAGAGAAACGCATGTGAGTTTCTGGTGAATGCTTGTAAGTAGCTTAAGGCACTTTCAAAGGAAAGTGATTTTTCTCTGAAAGGACAGCATTTAGAAAGTGAAGCAACACTCCATTCACTTCGTGCAGTGAATTGAAGTGTTGGAACAGACTGCTTCTCTTTCAGAGAAACGCCT